>NC_134191.1:16035245-16335612 GCF_964188355.1 Buteo buteo
GACCTAGTTTATGCTTATCAGCAGCTCTTACAAAGGCATTCATATTCCTCTCCCAAGGTGATATACTCTGCCCCTTCACAACTTCTTTGACTAAGTATTTATCCACACTCAGGTTTAGAAGAAAGAGCCTCCATGCATGAAAGATCCAGATAACAGCAATAAAGAGCAACGATGCACATTTGAAGTTATTACAGTGATGTACTGACTTGTAAACCTGTATGATTCACCTCAGAATTTTGTTCATTAAGTTTTGCAAGATCTTTTGCAATTTGTCTGTGTCTATCTGCCCCTGTAAAACACATATACACACACACACACACAGACTTTGTATTTGGTTGTCAGTGATGTGAAAGATCCTTTAAACCCCTTCTGCTGTCTAATATGTTCAGGAAGTACTGCTTTTAAAAACAGTTATTGACCTGATGGAGTCAGGAAAACCACATACATTTAAAATCAAAGGGTTTCCATGTCAGGAATATTATTCATTAGCAATATTATTCATTTATCTAAATTTATACTTAGACTATGTTTAAGTACTTCCTATAGGTCTGTAATTACCAGTTGACATGCCAATTCCACACAGATAGAGTGTCAAGAGATTCTGAAGCTTTCCTCCCTCTAGGGAACCTCAGAGAACGAGAAATGTATTAGCTATTTATAACAAAAGTAGTTGTATAATTTCACAAACATTAACAAAATTTGTAGAATTAAATTGTTCCTATTTAAGGGATAAAAGCATTTGTGTTTCCTTACCTGCCTTCTCTACACAACAAATTTGTTAGCTGCCAGTTTCATACAGAGTTTATTTATGTTTGACACAGTGGGGATGGCCTGCACTTTCTCATTCATCTGCCGTATTTGCATAACCTTGCGGAGTTAATGGCTGCCATTCTGACAAATTAAGCTGGTTTCCTATGTCTTTAATGGATTAAGTCCTCTTGGACAAGTTATACTTTATTTTAATCCATGAATAGTGTTTGCTAAGTGTTGTAAATAATACATTCATGCCTTTTATTCTGTTGACATTTCACTTGTATGCTAAAACCCATATATATGAAGAATACTTAACAAATATGGAACAAAACAAGTTTTTTACCTATATAGACAGAATACAGAGATCATCAATGTTTAATAAAAGAAAAAATGTGTTATGCTTTAGTTACTGTCAAATATTTGAAAACATTTTGGCTGTGAGAATAGTCATACTTTTAAAGTTTTTGATTACATTTTAGTAGAATTTTACTCAGTTCCTGATTCTTGTCATGATTTTTTAAAATGACATCATTTACACAGTGTACTCCAAGTTTAGAAGCATTATGTATGATACATGTGATAAACGAGTTCCCTGACAGCTGCAATAATATATTGGAGTTGTAAATATGTGTAAAGAGGTTTGAGGCAAAATATCTGAATTGAAAATGTATGTTAATGTTATAAATGCCTGAAAATGTTGTGTTTTGCAGCTAAAGTCATACTTAAAAAAAATAATCTGTGCGAACTGAACAGCATTGAGTCTGAGGCAATACCACCTACCTATTTATAGAGTAGTATTTGGATAATTCTTAAATGATCAATAATGGATGTATTCTTGAAGCATTCTGGTGTGGTACAGAGGTAGTGCTGCTGCAGTTTTTACTCTACAGATAAACAGAGGTATAAAACTACTTCTTTTCATGTAAATTAAACATTTTATTGAAGTTTTTTTCAATTGAATTAGGCAATACATTAATTTCACCCTACTTCAGGCTGTGCATTTCCTACTTCACTGCCTGTGCATTTCCCCCAAAATGCACCTGGAGTTTGGGAATGCAAATATGCATCTCTGCTCATCACACTGGCATTCATTAAGATAAATGAGATTTTTTTAACTCCGTGAAGTACATGTATAGTGTATGTGATGCTTGCATTAGAACTGCTTTGCAATTGAAATGTTGTATTTAGCCACATAGTATAGCTAAGTGGGGAGGAATTGAATTGTTCCTGGCTACCAGACCTTTTTTCAAGTCAGTAGACCACACATACACTGCACTATGATTTTTTTTGTAATATGTCAGATCTCTGGCAGTGTTCCTAAATTCTGTATGTTTTGTGTGCATGGGCTTATAAGCTAACTCTTCTTTGTAAGCAAATCTGAAATTTCTGTTTCTTCCAAATAAGTCCTAGGCACGAGATCTCTCCATGGACTAGAGAGTAAAACAATGCTATTTGTGAGATATGACATAACAACAAAATATTAAACAGGAGCTTAATTCTCCCCATCCTACTCTGGACCATGACAGTGGGCCTCCTACTGGGAAATACAATGATCTATTATTAAAATGACAGCCCCACCTAGGGAGACAACAGCCCAATTCAAAGAAGAGAGCCAAAAGTGCCTCCACTACCACCACCAGCAATTGAGATCAGCTGGTGCACTAACAATCCCTTGATTTAAACATCTGGTGGCAGGACTTTCTCAGTGGAGGTCTGTTGACTGTGGAATTCTCTTACACAGACACATACATGGTTTAACAAAGCCAAAGTTTCTTTATCCTCAGGGTACAGTGTAAGGCTGTTTCCTTTCCCAGGCAGAAGCATTTGCTGATGGTTCCACTGGCATCCAGTACTGCATTACAAGAACCGTCCTTGAGGGATATAGCCAGTGATGCCAGAGGATGAGCGGCTCCGCAGTGTCAATTAGTGTTCATCACCAGCTCGCCACAACTAGTAGAGCACTTGAGGGAGTGCAGTGTTAGAAACACCTCTTGTTCTGCCATGGGAATTCATCATTTTTGCACATTATCTCAGTTTTACATAGAGATGCACACAGCTGGGAATTAGGAAGTCAGAATGGATATGCTCTCCTGTTCTGCATCCTAGAGCCTGTATTCAACGGCCCAATTTCCCAGGGTGCTTCTTTAATTAATCTCCTGAAAATGCTAAAGCTTCGTTTTTGTTTTGCAGATGTAATTCTGCAATGCTTTTTCCCAGCTTTATCACACCTATAAAATATGTCTGTGTCTTGTTGTTCATTTAGAAACACCTTAGCTTACTGTAAAAAATCACCAAGCTACTACAAGTGGTCAGGTTGCTGTGGCAAAGAGAAGAGAGTGTATTAATTTATCTTGCAGCTGTGACCTGGTGTCATGCCTCATGGAGGCAGGGTGGGGGGATTGCTGTTCTCCCAAATTATCTATGGACACTAATATTCTTTTTTCCTAAAGTTGAGTGTTTTAGAATCAGGTGAAATCTGCAATCTTCATAATTTGTTTGGTACTACTATACATATTTCAAAATATGAGATACTAAATTAAACATAACATGACTTATTTCACAACATGGTTTATTTACAGCATGTTAGGAAATTAAGACCACACAGTGGAAATAATATTCAACACAGATATGCAAATCAAGAACAGAACTGGGAAGGAGGAATTAATAGGTATCCATGGAGTTGTGATGTAGCATGACACAGAAGTGTAACACAGTACTAGCACTGTAATGTAGATACAAAGCAGTACAATTTCTCTTCCCTGCCCTCAAATCTTATACTTTGCAAAGTAAACATAAGAAGTTTAGCTGAAGAAGCTAAAAATTGTGTATTGACTTTGAGTGCTTTTTAACCGTGTTTTAGCTGCTTATCTACATGATGAAAATTTGTTGTGAAGCATAAGACAAGGAGATGCTGCTACTCTTAAAATGTCTGTAAAACTTTAAGTGTAACTACAGTCTGGAATACTGCACTGCATTAGCTTTCACTGTGAAAATGGAAAAGGAAAAGCTTAAGTGAGGAAAATTAGAAATGTTTTCTGTGCTATTTTGTTTGTTGTTAGAGGCAAGTGTTTTTAGTAGCCCAGTACTGTAAGCTGTAGAGTGCCTTAGTTGTTGGGGTTTTTTTTCCTTCTATTCTCACTATGTGCATATTAATGCAATAGAAAAATTGATACTGTCTGTTAGAACCAGCTTTGGTCGAAAGACTCTGGTAGAAAGTACATGCAAGAAACTTTGCTGTATCTCTCTCAGCTGCTTATGAATGGGAATGACAGAAGCCAGGACACCAGTACATTTACATACAGTGTCCTCGAAGTGATGATTAAATTGAGACTTCTATTAATTTCAGCAAGCAAGTTAAAAAAAAAATATCTTATTATCAACTGTTCATGTAGTTGTATGTTTAGTTTCTTTAATTATTTTTTATGTACTTCATGAAGCTGATTTTACACACATGCTTCTCAGTGAAACAACAATGGTAGTTTATATAGAAATAAATAAATATGCTTTCCTGTGTTAGTATAGAGGGAAAAATGCCATTGGCAATACTGCAGAATATGTGTTGTTGCTGTTTGTGGAAGATAAATATTTAAAAGACACAGGAGAATTTCTCCCTAGCAGTCTTCAGTGTAGCCTTCATTTAGATTGTTTAAATTTTTTTTCACATTTATTCTAGACTGAACTTCATTGCACATTACTTTTAATTCTTTTTCGCCTTGTTCTTTTGAACTCAGTTCTGTGCTTTTGAACAAAAGAAACCAGAGCAGAACAGGATAAAATTAAAGATGTTTGTGTATATAGTGTATAGAAGAAGGACGTTAATTTCTTACTTTATATGAGAGGTTATATTGATTGTTTGGGGTTTTTAAGATATTACTACATTTATTTCTGGAATAAAAGAAGTCTACACTTAAAAAAAGGGATAGACTTTTGTTTTATCGAATTCCACTAATAGCCCTTACTGAATACATGCAAATACAACAAAAATAAATATAAATAGCAGAAGTCCAAAATATTCTTGAAGTCATATTAGCAAACTTAACTAATATCCACTGCTATATAAAATAAACACCAACCTTCACCACCTTCCCTCAGGCATAGTTAAGGAGTATTGGAATGTTGTTCCAAAATGGCACGTGTCTTTGCAGTTCTAATATCATCATTATCCAATAGATGCTATCCCACAAGTGGGAAAACAAAAATGTATTCCAGAGCCTTTTCTGCTCTCTACATGTGCGGTAAAAAATTTCCATGCACCACATGTCTCTTTACTATATCTATATTGTATCTGCCAAAATAAATATTTTATTCCATTTATTTTTAGTTGGTATTGCACAGGTCCTCCTAAGATTAAACAGTCAAAGGTCAAATAAGTTGAGATGAACTGTAGTTTTAAAATAGTTGTGCTGCTTATAATTATGTGTATAGAGGTTTTTAGATATATACACATATACGTACATACATATATAGATACACATACATACTTGATTAAAAGCCGAGGATGTTTGCTCAGCAGAGAAGCAAAACCATCATTATCTGATTGTACATGGAATCCAGTGGCTGCTAATCAAACCCGGGGCTGCATCTGGTTAAACATACTTGGCATAGACTTGTTACAATTAGAGGTTTTGCCATGTCAAGGGAATCTTTCACTCAAAGCAGCGACCCATATTGTACTGAACAAACACATGAGTTTTTAATTGAGAACAATAGCTTAACAAACCACTTCCCAGGACCACTGAAAGAAAAATATGTGCCTGTGGCAATTCTGGCACTGAATTGTGTTTATTTGAATCCATTTATTCCAAGCCAGGGTTCAATATACCAAGCAAATAAAAAAATTTAAAGTCAACATGGAAAACAAAGTTCAAGTGAGAAAAATATAGTATGCTAAAATGTAATGCCAGTCTGTAACTGAAATACCTGTGATTTAGCAGATCTGTGTGTATATGCTTGCACCCTCTTTGCTCTTTTATGACATTTAAACCTGAAAATCTGCACTTCAATTATTTTATTTCATAGTGTATGAATTTTACAATGTATATAGCTAAGATGTAGTATGTATTTACATTATAATGTGAGCATTGAATATAGCTTTTGTTATGTAGAATTTATTCTACATTTCTATTTCACAATACAACTCAATAGAAATTATTGTATATTTAGAAATAGTTGGAAATAGTAACAAGAGTGTAATAAACATTAAAGAACAAAATGCTTAGTTTGGGAAGTTAGATGTTATATACACTAACCAGGGCCCAAAATTTTGAACTAGTACATACGGCATTCCAAATTCAATAATACCTAAGTCTGAGTATATGTCTGATGGTGTGAGTTAAACCAAGGTAAACGACTGAAAAAGAACAGCAAGAGCTCAACACAGTATTTATGATACTGGAATAAAGTTTAAGATTTTTGAGTTCCATTCTCTGTTTTTCAACAGCTTTCTCAAGATTTTGAAGTCACAGTTTAATAATAATTTTTCAACCTGAGGTTTCTAGTAGAAAAATATCATCTGGTGATTACATGCAGCTGTAGGTAAAGTTTGATACTCAAAGAAGAAAGCATCTACATTAGCAAAGACTTTAAAAGGTTCTAATCCTAATTTTGGGGGGTTTGTCATCTTGGCAATCGGTCTTACACTCAAACCTTTAATTCTTGTCTAGGCTGTCAACATGTTGGTTTAGTTTCTGACTCATGACTGGAACGAACCAACTTCATACCAGCTGGGGATACAAGGAGGAAGCAGGGAGGAGAGTGAAAGGGAAAGCTGGCTTGGACTTGAAAAGGTATACATTGTAGTCACTGTGGGTGTAGTTCAGTTTAAGTGAACAATACAGCTTGGGAAGTGGTTAGTGGAGTGTTCAACACGTACCATAAAAATGCTATAGACAGTGCTACAAACAATGTGCAAAGTCTGCAAGTATGCCCAATGTGTAATAGTAAAGGAGCAGAATCTTAAAGGTGAGTTAAGTGTTATGGAAATGCAATGTAAAGTTTCTAAAGAAGGATGGATGTATAGAGACAGTGGAGTACCTGTAGTTGTGTGAGCTACTGACTCTTAGAGCTATCATGCTTAGGAAGTTCTGCCAGTAAAGAACTGATTGTGAGAGAGATGCATGATCTCAAAACTTGTCTATCTGAGCAGAATTTTGAGGCTGTTTTACCTGGAAGCAGTATGGCCCAATCTGTTGCAGTTCTTTATCAGACTTGTATTTTTGTTCCAGGAGACAGTAAATGCAGTTTTAGGGCAGTTATTAACAGATCAATAATGTTATTAAGTATGAATGCTGTACAAACTCACCCTTGTGGTTTCTTCTGGCAAACCCTATTCCACATCAGATATTGTCTGACCATATGGCTATTGTGCCCTGGCAGCCAAGAGGGCAAACCGCACCCTGGGGTTCATCAAACACAGTATAAAGAGCCGGTCAAAAGAGATTATTATCCCACTGTACTTAGCATTCATGCAGCCTCACCTTGAGTACTGTGTGCAATTCTGGGTCTCACAATTTAAGAAGGATGTTATGGTATTAGAATGCATGTAGAGGAGAGCAGCAAAGCTGGTGAAAGGGCTGGAAGGTATGTCCTATGAGGAGCGGCTAGGGACTTTGAGTTTGTCTAGTTTGGAGAAAAGGAGGCTGAGGGGCGACATCATCGCTCTCTACAGCTTCCTGAGGAGGGGAAGTGGACAGGGAGGTGCTGATCTCTTCTCCCTGGTGTCCAGTGATAGGAATGGTGGGAATGGTTCAAAGCTGCGCCAGGAGGAGTTCAGACTGGGTATTAGGGAACATTTCCTCACCGAGCGGATGGTCAACCACTGGAACAGGCCTCCTAGAGAGGTGGTCGATGCCCCAAACCTGTCAGTGTTTAAGAGGCATTTGGACAATTACCTCAATAACATGCTTTAACTATTGGTTAGCCCTAAGGTGGTCAGGCAGTTGGACTAGATGGTCATTGTAGGTCCCTTCCAGCTGAAACAACCTATTCTAATCCTACCATATTTTACAAGAAACATTTCTGTCCTTCTGCAGGAAACTTAAAATTGGAATAAACACCGTATTTTATAATCAGCTAATGTGATGGAAATGGAGTTGTTCACACTTCATTTTTGCACCATTGGGCTCCAGCACTGCACAGATCTTAGTTCATTTAGAGCTATGCTGTTCATTTTGTTAAAACAAGGCTAAAATGTTTTTCTACTCAGGGAAACGTACACTACTTTCTCGTATTGTAATCAATATGTATGTATTTGTGGTTTTGTATCGCAAATGCAGTTTCACTCATTGTTTTTAGTAGGATTATGTAATTTCTGTGTTATATGATAATTTTGATGGTGCTGCTGCTGTTTACATTAAGATCTATTACAAATAGTGTTGCTTAAACTTTGTGTTGGGTGATTGGCAATGAAAGGTACTTGAACTAGAGAGTGGGGTTTTTTTTCCCTGTGGGCATGAGACCTTGGTAATATGGAAAGAGTAACCTAATAAGTAAATTACTTGACTGGATGATTGAACTTCCAATATTCTTGTTTTATTCTTTTATGTAATATTGCTAGTAAGATAATCTTAAAGCAAGAATTCATTCAAGTAATATAAAGTTTGCGTTATCCTGCTGCTCACATGCTATCATAGTAAGTCACTGCAGCTTAGAATTTTCTTATTGATTTCCTGAAGGCTTATTTCAGCACTGGGAATCTCCCCCTGGCTATAGCATAGGTTTTTATTACTATTTCTTTATACCTTTGTCCCAGAATGAATTCCAACTTGTTGACAGTACAGCCTTGTACCAACAGGGTAGTAGAACTGAAATATTATTATGATAAAACTGACAAAATGGAATAGAGGGATACACTGACTCTGGGTTTTTTTTTAGAAATGGCTTATCTTAACCATGTTGGTGTTTTGTTTATTTTGAATGGGGCATGTTTTTAAGTTAGTCTGAAAATGCAATAGTTAATGAGTCTTATGTTAAACTATTGTACTGTAATCTCAGTATATGGAGTGAAAATGTTGGTAAGTTTTCCATGATTGATTTAACCCTCTTGCATGTCTTAGTCTCCATTCAGACACTGTGTTCTGGCTGCAGCTGAGTCTGGTTCTGAAATTACCTCCTCTAGTTCAACACTACTTGTTTCTACTGTGCTAGAGGTGACTGCTCTCCTTTAATTTCTTTGTACTTGTATTAGCTTCCTACCCTGGTTCTGTCAAAATGATCAAAGTTATTTTAAGTTCTTTCATAATGCTTAAGGATTTGTCTAAACCATATCATTTTGATAGAAACAGATTTACAATTACATTTGTAGTTTTACTGTGAAGTCTGAGGAGATGGGGATGTTCCCTCACATGATACTTGTGGGGAGAAATGCAGTTAAGATTTAGAAAAATGGAAGTTGGGCAGTTCCATTTTGCAGGATCTTCAGTGCTGTGGCAAGTAAGGCTAGTAGTGAAAGTCAGCAGGGAATAGGGATTCATTTGTATATGTAGGTCTGCTTGTGCCCTTGTGAATATTTGAAATGAAGTTTATGGTTAGAGTTATAAAACCATGAGTGAAAAATCAGCGTGTTTGCTGAATGCTGAATATTCTGCCAATACAGAATAAGGGCAAACATAAGCAGCAGAGATGGACTCATCTTTTCCTCCTATGGACAGCAGAGAGTGTTAAAGGATGGTTAGGATTTTGGATAGACTGACAGGAGGAATGATGCACACATTACAAAGGGGAGGAACTGGTCATTCATTTTTAGGTCATTATTTATTTGCAGGAATGCTTTGAGCCAAAGTGAATGTTGAAGTCTGTGTACTGAAAGCCATGTTTGCAGTGTACATTAGGTAGTTGTAGAGGTTAAAGTCAAAGAAATCAGGAGCTGGAGAGCTACTCTACTGAATCTTGCAGTATTCATAAACTAGGATCAAGAGCATGTAGAGGGTGGAGTCCAATCTTATATAGGTAGTAATAGGAAGCAGTAATTCCATGTTAGAGTTCAGAAAAGCAGCAAGTGGAGGGCTACTCTACTCAATTAATCTTGCATAATTTCCTAAGCTATGATGGGGTAACAAGCCTACAGGAGGTAGGAACTCCTCTTCACAAAGAACTTCAATTTTCTTTTTTACTGGTCATGTACGTGCTCATTTTTAATTTGTAGCAAATTAGAAAAATGACGCTGTTATGGCATCACTTGTCATATTTTGCATGACTTGTTTTTGACATGGTTTGTGTCTGCAACCACAACTGGTGCATGCAAAAGAAGTTTCCCTTTTAAAACACTCTGCTGCTTCACTGCTTTTCGCTACTCAAACCAACTTCCTTTGATTGCTCATTGTTATATGCAGCACATATTTGCTGTAATGTTGTTTCTTCACCAAAGAGAAATGGAAAGAAAACCTGGATATTTTTAATAGCTAATACCTGGTATTATAGGACAGGCCTAATATATACTTAAACATTTGAAATCTGCAGTTTTAGAGTAGTGGCTGTATTTCAGTTTGGGTAGATAGTAGTGAAAAAGAAGTCACCTTTGCAGTGATTAGAGATAAAAGGTTTAATCTGGGGAAATGATTTCTTTGCTGTAATCAGCACTACCCATTCTGGAAGTTCTAGAGTGGCTTATGTAATCTCCTAAAAAACATTAGGAATATTTCTATGGTCTGCTGTAGTACAATATCTGAAAAAGTCTCAGCAAAAGGTCTCCCCATCTGGTAAACCTTTATTAACAGATGCATTAAGCATTCCAACATCCTGTGATTCTCAGACCAATCTGTTTGCTTAATTAGTTGTTTTGATATACTTTAAATCAAGATCTCTTCCTCAGTGTAGACCCCTCATATTTTCTTTTGCTTATTGCTACTAGCATGTGTGGAAATAAACTCATTTACCAAGGTGGGTATTTTTTCAAAGGTAACATAGGAGTTTGTGCTGTAACTGTTGTTTTTCCACAGCTTGCTTGCTTGAAACAGGCATATTACTGCTCCACCAGCCATTAATTTTCATCTTGCTCTGTTAATAAATTGTTCAGGCATATCTGCTTGCATGATAAAGAGATGAAGAGAAAAAGTATAGTATCATGGCCACTATGTGGAGAGAGTTAGTTCTGTTGTTCTGTCTTGGCAATTTGTGAGGAAATTGCATAATCATTGTTTATCTTACTTTTTGACTTTCAAAAGTAATATAGAAAAAAAGTAAGTGCTCTCCTATATGTGATCACTCTAAAATGATTAAGTTTTTTGCAGGCTTTGAGTGGGGGTATAATGTTCCTAAAAATGTATGTATGTACATATACATTAAACATACACAATGGTAACTGTTTTTATTCCCATAATCTTGGTCACCTAAATAGCCCTAGGATCATTCACGACTATTATTTTCTAGTGGAAAATGAGCTGACTCTTTGTGAAAAGCCTCAAACAGTCCAGGAAGTAAAGGTAAAATAAATTTAAAACTATGCCTTTTAGGAAAGGTAACACTGCATTATCTGAAAATCCAACTTTTCAAAAAATCCAGATAGAACAGCAGTAGTTATTGAAGGGTTTTGTGTACCCAGAGTTGAAACATACAATTACTGTTTTCTCGTTACTAACCTACAAAATGTACTGGACCAGCTGAAACACCAGCCAAATTATAAAAGGCGAAGAGTTGAATGTTTTTTCTCCTGAAGTGATGGGTGTTTATTCTTGTTAACTTTGAAATGGTAAAGAAAATTAAAGTGAAAATGGGCTGTACAGGCAAGACTCCAAATGTGGGCTTTGAAAAACTAGAGTTTTTCTATTTCAGATATAGCAAATAACTAGTGCGATAAGTATAGTCAGCTTGAAAGTTATTATTTTTAAATAGAAAGCTATTCCTTCTAAAAATTTTATTTGGGTCCTGTCTCATAAGTACACCTTAATAAGATGTTAAAGTTTATGATTCTCAGACTGTCAGTATCCTTTTGCAGAGATGAGCATAATCTGAGAAAATCATGTGCAACTTTTAGCCTGTTTAAGGAGTTATTTTTGCTGGAGATACAGGCAATTATGAAATTGGTAGGTATTAGTGTCTTTTTCTTTTGTATTATACAAATTAATTAGAGATTAAGTTGGTAATTTATTTCCTATATTTTTGCAAATTATATTGTCCTCTAGTGTATGTTTTCCTACCCTTATGTCAGAAATCTCTAGCAATAAGCGTGAGCAAGCTATCTCTTAATGTGATTTTTCTGCTGGTAGTAGATTTTTAATTCTTTAATGTAAACACCTGTAGATATGAAAAACTTATTTATGTTAAATTAATGAAATATACATTTTCTGTGTTTCCAGTACATTATGCCTTGTAAGAAGAAAGTGTTTTCAATGTCTGTATTGTTAGAGAAGTTTGGAAAGCAAATTCGTGAAGTGAAAATAAGTGATGCCAAGTGTGGCATTAAACCCTCCTTTGGTACAAAATCTTTGACAATCCATTAACTTTGCCTCATCTGTCACTCAAACCTTTATAGCAGAATATATTTTGTTATTGGAGTAATGAACTCCAGAGAGCTAATTTCTTTCTTTGTGAGTGATACTCACTTTTTTTCACATTAACTCACAGTAAACCAGCTCATCATGCCAGTGACAAGAGAATAAGTAGTCTTCCCAGATCCACAGGATATGACTTCCCCATTTACTGCAACCCACTGTCCTTGTTTCTTCTGGCATCATCACAAAAGACCCGCTTTTTTTCAAATATCACTTCCTTGGTCCATTCACATTCTCCTAACTTACTAATGTGCAATAAATATGGAAGCACCTCCCTCTAGTTTCTTACTGACAACTTTGTCAAGGCAAGTTAGTGCAAACCTAAGTGAGCCAGGGTACTTTGTATTGATTCTTCAAGCCTCAGCGAGTATCACCTTTTGTAGCTGAGGTAAAATTCTGTAGTTAACATATTCAATTGCAAGGACAATTTTATTCTTTCAAATGATTGCTGTTTCATAGGCCACTAGATGCTGCATTTTTCTCATACTCACTGTTTTTAAAATGACAGGGTGAAAGTCAGACACCATGAAGTCCATGGCAATTTTAGCTTTGATTAAAGAAAACAGGATATCACAAGCAATTTTTGGCAGCATTATCATGTGAATTGTAATTAATTCAAATTTTAAGGAAGAGTGGTTTCAAAGTATCAATTAAAAAAAATACTATCCTTGGAAACTGCAGATTGGAGATTATTTTTACTTTTATTCAGGCAGTACAGTATCTCCTAGCAAAATTACAGTGCATGTCAATTCGATATATATGGTGACATGTGAGGAAAAATTTCATAGTAGTCATGTTACTTCAGTGTGCACAGATGAGTTCTTCCTTGGGCTGTTGAGAGAGGGTCATTCATCACATCTTCTAATGGAAGTCATATGTTGTGGAAATGTACTTTAGCTATTCCTATCTAGGAGAAATAAATATACATTGAAAGGTACAGTTATCATTTGGAGATAACAGGATATAAAGGATCTTTCAGTCATTCTGGAAAGAGTCGTAGGCTTTGCTCAAGTTCAGAGAATATATTTTGTAGAGTCCTTTCAGCTGCATTAATTAAAATTCATCTGAACTTGGCAAAGGAAGAACTGAAAAAGGAACTGTCGTCCTGGTGATATGTATGCATTAGAATCACTGATATGTTTTTTATGTAGTCATTTAGCTGTGCATCATAAAAAGGGCAGTAGACTTCATAATAATAAAGCAAATGATTAAGCAACATATATAGCAGCTATTGTGGAGGAAGTGCATGTATCTGCATGCATGTTATGCACCACATTAAAGCACATTTTATTTTTAAAAAGACATTTCAATTCCCTGTGTTAAAAAAAACCAAAACATAAAAAGAAAGCTGTTTTAGATACTATAGGTACTGTCATGTAATGAGTACTAGAGAGTTTAGTAGGCGCTAAGGCATAAGAGACTTTGCATTAAAGCCATGTAAAGGTAATTATTTAATCTTGGTAAAAAAAATGTATATTAGTGGGTATTTTAAAGTACTTTTTATATTTTCTTGTCTTTTTGTGAGCTGTATTAGTTTTAAAATGAGGGGGGGTTTTTGTTAAGTTGAGAAAATATATATTTTTAATACCTCAGTTAGCAATATGTTGTATACTGTATGGTTAGATGACCTAGAATGTGAGACTTAATGGAACGTAGCTGGAGGTTATGGTTAAACTCAGTTTTATTATAGCCATTTTATACACTGTTAGGACGATTTAATTAGCTAATAAGCAAAGGAAGTTATTTCAACCCTCATCTGTTAAGAGGTTGAAAGAATCAGATGGTCCATATGGCTGCATTTAAGCTTCCTGTTGTGTATTTTTTTTTCACAGTTCAGATATCTTCTTTGTATTAATCTGGGGGATCAAATAAGCCAGACATGCCTTAACTGGCACCAACAACAAAGACAAACGCCTTGTAGCTGTGAGACCTCATGAAAGCCAGACTTTGGTCTCTTTGACCTTTTTAATACCATTTACACGTCTACGGAGTCTATTAGTGACATTTTTCTTAAGGTGGAATTACTCACGTTTGAGTTTAGTATAAGCTGAGAACCAAAGATTAGATATTTTGTGTGACACCAAGGAGATGATGACAATGACAGGTTTTATTGAATGCATGATGCTTACTTAATATTTAAGTAAATAAACTATTGTAGAATATGTATGGTTCCTATTTCTTTTGGAATTTTATTTCACTTAAGATAATCACTAAAAATAACGTACTGTAATGGATAAATAGCTCTATAAAGTAATCTTCCATTCAGGAAATTACTCATTACATGTAATTTTCATGTTCAAGAAGAGATTGAGGTCTATCCTATAACAATACAAATAGAAAGTCTACCACACAATCTGAATTTCAGCACATTTAGTAGTCTAAATAATCACTATTCACCTTAGTCATAAGTTACTAAAAAAAATGGAACTGATATGTCTGTAGATTTGCTACATGAATAGGAAGTTGGATACCTTGACATCTGTTCCCTGGAAGCACAAATAGTCTTTCAGTTAGTTTATAGCTTGGCACACTACTAAAATTCAGTTGTCTAACTTTGAATAAATATTTATGAAGGGTGCCCTGCACAGTTTCATTGTGAATTAAGAAATATTGGCAGTTGAACCGATGTAAATCTACAGAGGACCAGAGACAAACATTTCTTTTGATCTTTGTCTTACTAAAGCCCTGTAAAAATGACCAGAACCTGATAGCATAGTCTCATCTCATAGAGGCTGATCTGCTGAACATGTCCTGTAGGATGCTGAACATAATGCTTTTGCTGAAAGGCAGAGTTACAGGTTCTGAGCATGTCACAGAAACAGGTCTCTACTTCACAGTTTTTCAATAAGGTTTTTGAATTGCTTTGTGGAAATATGTTTCTTCTGAGGTAGTTGTGAATATTAGTTTATTTGCTGGAAAATTTTGATGAACCATGAAATTCCAGTATAGCACTGCAAACAGCTTTTTTTTACTGTCTCCTTATAACATTTAAAATATTTTAGAAAAGTAAATAAAACAGCACATTTTGCCTTTCATACACATGTATCTATAAAACAGAAGCAGTAGGTTTTTCTGTAGCATGATATGCAGCTTTTCTTTAAAATCTGTGTGAACTAGTAGAAAAGACTGCGTTTATCTGTGTTCGGTGGTTAAGAAATCAACATTTCTTTTCTGTTCTGGCATTCTTTGTCTGGCTTGAGAAGCTTTAGTGTTTGCAGCATATCTTGTGGTTATATTAGGACCACAGATGATAGGCAGAAAAAGTCAAGCTGCATGTATCCCACTCAAGTAGAAATAAAGTAATGCTCCTGAGTTCTCTGTTACAATTTTGTATGTGAAAGGAATATCCCGTTACATCTGTTGAACGTTGCGCAGACAGATTTTGTTATCCAATCCTTGCCTATTGTCTCATTTGTTAAGCTGTACTTTTGTGAACAAAACCATGGGAACCCTTGCTTCCAATGTTGAAGTACATTGACTGACATGTCTTAGTGATCTCAAGGGTAATCCTTAATCGTAGCATTACAATAATACAGGATGGAGGTCAAATGGAGTGATGACCTGCAATTTTTCAGCAGCAGAAGGCCAGTACAGGCTTGCTGTAATGGAAAATGAGTTGTAAAGTGCAAGCAAATTCAGTAACAGGCAGAAATCAAAATTATTTTAGTAAAAGCATCAGTGTGTGACCACATTTTACTAATCAAATAAGCTTCCACATTTATAGCTATGTAATTATTTTTCAGTTTGTCCAGTGATGGGAGGAATGGGTTTCTTTCTTCTCAAAGCAAGCAAGAATTTTTTTTTTCACTCACTTGTTTCACTCATTTCCCTCAGTGTAGCAGAAGGAATGGTAGTGCTTAGGTTCTCACAGTATCAGAGAAGAAGCTGTACCAACTTTGTTTTAATTGATTGGTTGTGGTTGAATCCACAACCTTCACCTGCCAGGAAAATGTTGTAACCTGTTGACTGGCAGTCAGTCTCTCCTAGAACTATTGCAATAACGTTCTGGAAAGAAAAAAGAAATATCATTCAATGTTCATGGGAGACCTGGGGAAAACTGGGTTCCAGTCCTTGTGCCAGTGGATTAAAAGAAAAAATGAAAACATTTAACCCTAATTCTTCAATTATTCTAATTGTTTTACTTTCCCGGAAAACATTTATTTTTTTATCTGCATTGAGTCTCAGTCAGTTTTTGTCCAAGCTTCTGTTGCACTAAGGTATTGGGAAAACAGAGGAATACTGAGATACTGAGTTCTGTTTCCAATACAAGGTGTTGCCTATGATCAGCACACAGGTGGCATTTGAGTATGTTGGTTTTATCATTTTGTAGTTTTGTCACTGAACTGCACCTCTGTATTGAGTTCCATCTTTAACATAAAAAGATGATTTAGTCCCATTGCTGGAAACCAATCTGTATTAGGAGTCTGTATATTTGTACAAACCTGCAGCCCCAAATCCATGAGAACATATTGGATTTCCTGGGTTCTTTTCTAAACTTTTGATTGAGAAGAAACCATACTGTATTCAATATAGTGATCTCCCTCATAGTTCAACACAAAGCCTTAACTACAGTCTTAAGAACATCAACAGATATTCAGGGTTGACATATGTATGGTTTAGGTCTGTGGTATGTTGTGTGTTTGTGGGGGAAAGCATGAGGTTGTAATTAAGGTTTTACATTGTACTGTGTGGAAAGATTAATGTGTTTGTCTGTAATGTGTTTCTTCATCACTGGGAGACAGGGGAAGTTCTTAATAATGATGACAAGCCTGTCACTGAAAATATGCTATTTGGGCACTGGCATGAAATTAAGTATTGTCCTATAATTTGTCATATCCTGGGTTTGCCTTGTGAGTGATGAATTTATTCAGCTTTTTTTCTTTTAACATGGAATTTTTATTAAGAAATTTGACACTGAAGAAAAGGAAGACTGTACTTCTTATTTCAATTTCAATTCTTGTAACTGAAACTTATAATAGAATATTAATTTTAAGATTGCATGAATAAGCAATATCCTGCAAGATGTATGATCAGAAACTGCTCCCTATGTCCCAAATCTCAGTTGTTAAAAATGGAAGACAACATTCAAATAGCTTTTTAAAAAATCATAAATCCTGTAATTTAGGTTATAAAAGATAATTTTTAGCGTGTGTTTATCATCCTAATCAACTGCTGTGCTCATGGGCAATGCTCTGGAAAGCAGGCTGGAAGAAATACAGGAATATGCAAGGCATATCATGACTAAGTTGGAATACCACTGCTTTACAATTTAAATGGCTGGAACAAGCTGAAGTAGTACTGTCACACAATAATTAATTGAGGCGGCAATAATCTTATCACAATGTTTAACTGAATGAAATATTGTAGGTACTGTAACTAGATATATTTAAAGTTTATTTAGGAAGTGGAGTTGAGAAAAAGGTAGCTTAAAGGATTTTAGAATGTTAGAAGATGAAAGGAGAGAAGAAATGTTAGGATGGAAATTGTGGATGTTAAGATGGAAATGTTAGGATGAGGAAATTCTTGGTGATTTGTATGGAAAATGGAAATACCAATTACATAGCTGAACCAGTGAGGAAATACTGGAGAGAAAAAAAGGTTAGTACTGAGATGCTGTAAAAGAATAGGGGAAGGCAGTAAGTACTAAACAGCAGTGCTGTTTCTATACAAGTGCTTATTTTAGTGTAAAATATCTTTAAACCAATTTTGTTTACAACAGTGATACTTTATTTGTAAACAATAACAACTACCTTTTTCCATCATTCACTGGATCATAATAAATACTCTGGACTGATGCAGTGGCATTTTATCAGTTAAATGAGTATGTATTGGAGTTGTTTCACTACAAAGTCTTAACATAGTTCTAGACTTTTTGTCACCAATAAATAGCCTTACATGACGTCACTGTTTCTCACATGATCCTATTTTTAGGACAAAAAAAAAAAAGTCATTTGATTTCCTTTTAAGTCTTTGATATGTGGCCTATGACTTTCCATGAAGATTGCCACATTGTCACCACCAGTGCCGAATCCTTCGTCCCATAGAGAAAGCATTTATGGTGCAAGTTCCTCAACTAAACTGAACCATGAATGTTGGTTGGACAACAGAAAGTTGAACTGTTCATGAGTGGTGGGCCTTAGCTTAGATTCAGGAGATGGGTGTAAAGTAGAAATTACAGTGTCTTCTGTCTCCACGCCAACTGCCCTTCTCCCTGTTATTTGATTCCCACATACTACTGTTCCTTCATGGGCTCCTGACATCTTGGTAGTCTCCTTACACTCTGCATGATGGATTTATATTGTACCCTCTGGAGATGAACATGTCTGTTTTTATAAGGATGTTTCTTTTCAGCTGGGAGCAAAGGGAATTCCTTATGTTCTACATTCAACTTGAACTAGTCTTCCTTCTCAGCATTGCAAAGTGACAGGTATGAGAGCATAGAATGGTTAGGTTTGGTGCACAGATTTGAACATTATGAATCAGATGATAGATATTAATATTTATGATTATATCTGTATTTCAGTATATTGTAGTGATGGAAATTGTCATGAATATTGTTACATTTTTAACGGTGATGATGATAAATGCTTTCATAAATCTATTATGCTTTTAACTTTGCATTGTATTTCCAACTATTTTACAGAGTATTTTAAGTAGTATTCTATACTACTGGCAAGCAGAATTTATATGGCAGTGTTCAGAAGGATGGATGCCTGGGAAAGCCAATGATAAGGAAAAAAAGTCTTTGGTAACCATCATAACGGAATTACATAAAGCGATATGTGTATGACTGTGGCAGTGAGAGCACTGAGTACAAATAATTTAGCAATAAATTTCTGTGTTTAATTATAGACAGATTCAGACCAGATTTTTTTCTTCCCAGGCATGCCTATCATGGGAGAGATATCATTGTACTGGCTTTAAAAAAAAAGGTACAAAAAAGGTACAAGTAAGAAAGAAGTTTCTCATGAGGTTTGCTGTATTAGTGACTGAACAATGCTTTAATATACCAGACCTCTCTCTGAGTAAGAAATATTGCAATAAGTTATAAACTTAGTTCAGCTCTGAATTATGCATTGTGTACTTAGGCTATACTAGACCCATAGTATGTTTATCTGTTGACTTCCACTAAGATTTAGGGTCTATTTTGACTTAATAACTTGCTTTATTTTGTTTGACATATATTTTATGTCTTCCATGTGCATGGATACGTAAGATACACAATCGTGGGTGAGGGTCTTGAGAGAAAGTGCAGCACTATGAGTACTAATAATAGTGGTTGTAACATAAAAAATAACACATCCCTGGTTTTTTCTGGTGTCTTATCATTCCTTAACTAGTCTAGAAGCCTTGATAAATGCTAGGAAGCAGAAACTGAAGAAGTTATCTCATTATGCTTTTATTATATTTTGCTTGGCAGGTCCAAAAAAAAGAAAAAGAAATCTATCACCACATCCTTCTGACACACAGCTGGTGCATTCAGTGCAAAAAATCGTCTTCCAAAGTGTACTGCTGATTGGCATCCTATACTACACCTCAGTTTGTGTTTCTAGTATTAAAAATGAGATTAGTGAACATGTCTGTGCAGCATGTGAAGTGCTCTTAAGTCTAGATATGAGTTTAAATTGTACCTATTTGACATTAGAGATTGTAAGAATATATGATTTACAAAGCAAAAAGTTTTCAGCGGTTTGACCTTTGCTGTTAAATAGAGAAAGATTAAAGCTAAACTAATCTGCTGTGTCTATAAATTCTTTTTGATTCCTACATTCTGTGTGTCTTCTAGCTTTTCCACATTTGGCTTCCTTTTACTTTATGGTTTATAAAGGAAGTCAAGGGCAAACCGATGTTATGGACCACTCCTGTTTCAGTGCACTGCTGAAGCTAATCGTTGCTTTCTTGGAGATGTATATAAGAAGATTAAATAAAAAAAAAATCTGGACTTTTAGTGGAGGAAGTGTAATCCTCTAAGTTTATTAAAGTTTTAAGTGAGGTGACAGGGCAATCCTTGCCATTTTGTCAAAGATGATAGAGGAATAAACAAAAAGAAAGAAAATCCCAGAAACAAACCCAAACCAAGGAAGCAATCTGTCCAAAGACAACTTTCCATTCAGTGGAGTTCATAGAGAAAATTTGGAATCTAGTGTTGTCTTGCTTTGCTCCTGCCTTTCTGATATGGTGTGCTGCTCCCGAAGTGCTAGCAAAAGCACTAGTGAGATTCTATGTGGGGAAGCTGATTTTAAAGAGTCAGTGTGGGTACACTTTGGCTGTTCAGTTTATTTGAATATCTGGCTACTTTCCTGTCCTACACCACAGATGAGCAGCCCTGAATGTAGGGCTCTCCATTTGAGTATAGAATTGTGGGAGATCTGACTGGAGGTGTGCTTGTCCTCGTAGTTCCCTCCTATAAAGTGCATGGGCATCAAAAGACAGTACCTGAAAACAGTGCAATGCATTTTGGGACAATTGATAGAAGGTCAAGTGAATGCTATAAAGTGAATGCTCTAAAGTGAGTATCATAAAATACTTTATTGCATAAAATAAATGTCATTCTGTACAGCATAGGCCTTCTACTGTGGGGTAGAAACGTCCATGTTAGCAACAAGAAAAGGTTATGAGTAGTTGCTTCTGTAGGTTTTTTTGTTTTTTTTTTTTTTTTCTATTAAGATGGATTGCAAGATAAAGAATAATTCAGACCAATCTTCTGTGAAACTTTGGTATAAGCATACTGGTGTAGAAGATGGACGTGAGTGACTTTTACAAATGCTAGCTCAGTTTTAATGGAAGGTCATTAGGAAGGTTAGCAGGAGTGCAGTGTCAGAAACACTCTTATTAACTGAGGATGGTCTTCCTGTTCTATAGAGCAATGCCAGTCTGAGTTCTAGGAACAGTTTAACTGCAGCAATACATCACTGTCTGAAACAATTAACCTTGTCAGGTCTTGTTAGCTGGGATGCAGCACTGTGCTGATGTAGCCACAGTCCTCCTACTTTGGAGTTACTTGATTTGTGTTAGGTCAATGATGCATACAAGCCCTTTGAGCCAGCAAACATCATGTGAAGCAAGATAGACTTCACTGCCGTTCTTGCCTTTGCCCAATTTTTCAACTGCATTACCTATGGATCTTGGTTTACAAAGTTAATTTCACCTTTGTATTACTATGTTCATCATATTGTCTAACATTGTAGTTTTTGAAAGGCCAAGGAAAAAGTGCATCAGGAGAACAAGCTATTAAAACATTGAACTATTTGTGGAGAAATGTAATGGAAATATCATTTATCTTCCTATGCAGTGATTTCAGGATCAAGCTGACGGTGATGTTCCAGGCAATGTAATATGATTATTCCTTGCTTAGGAGCTAGGCAATATATCCTTTTTTTAATTATTATATACTATGACTGAAAAGGAAAGCTTGACAAACTGTGATGAAAATAACATTCCCCCTTGAGAAAGTTTGTTTGATAAAATGATGACCTCCTAGCATAAATTCGGTATTGCGCTTTTTTTTTTTTTTAAAAAAAAAAAGGTTATATCCACTATCCATATTTTTTGACCACTGGGAAAAAATGCCCATGTAGAAAATAGAAACTGTCCTTACCCTGAAGTTAAAACTATGGCTTTTATGATTTCAGGATTTTGTCCAATGTTGTGTCATAATTTGTTCTTCATATACAAAATGAACTTAGAATCCGTTTCTCCAATGTAAAATATCAAGTTACAGTAAATGTCTTATTGTAGAAATTGATAAGAATTTCTATGGATGCACTTCTGAGTAAAGACCTGTTAATTTTTCTATTACATTTTGAACACTACTTATAAGTTATGAAATTACTTCGGATATGCTGGAGTTTCTCTTCTTGAATTCTATTTGTGAAATATTTCTTACTGTTTTCTGTGAAACTGTTATTAAATGGAATTACTTGCATATATTTAAATAACATTCTAGATTATATATTTGCATATATATTTCCATAAAAGAAGTTCATATATTGAAGAACTATAAATAAGGATTGCTCAAAGATTACATGGGAAGTGTCCTCAGTGAGGATAAAAACCAGTCCCGTGCATAAGTAGTAGGTTAGCATTTCAAAGGAAATATGTTGTCAAACAAACAACTATTGCAGTCATCCAATGGATTTGCCTCATCTGGAAGCTGCAGCACTGACATATCTTTGATTTGTTTGATTCTCCCTTTGTGTTGCATTCCTCTAAAAAAGGAATGACAGGGTTATATGGAGTTGTTTTCTAGGCGAGGCGAGATAGCTTTTTCCATGGGGAAGAGCTAAGCATGGATGGAGGAAAAAGCTTGGAGGGCATCTCTGGTGAGGATCAAAGAGACACAGCAGGAAGCAGTAGTTTAGCAGTTTAAGCAGAGAGACTGCTGAGTCGAGCAGGAAGCAGCCCCCCAGGCCTCAGAGAGAAAGACAGACCCTTCCAAGGGAGCATGGGGGACTGGCTGGATTTTGCAGCAACTCAGAAATCCTGGGCCTCTGTGGATACAATGGACAGGAAAGGGAAGATTTTTATCAGCAAAATTTGTTCCCAATAAAATGGTACATATGTTTATGAAGCCTTAAGATGTCAATAATTGGCGTACTATGAGTTAATTACCCTGTCAGTTTCAGAAAAATAGGTTATGCCCATGGCTCTTCATGTTCTGTTGGCATAGATGCATTAACACAATGCTTTGCCTATTTAAACACATGTAGCCATCACTAGGAGTTCATTTACTTGAGTTTATTGAATCATGTACTCCTTTGGAAGATGTTTTGCTATGTAGATATTGGTTTTCAAGTTTGAGTTCCTGAACCCCAAATTGGTATTTTAATTGAAGTAGGACTGAAAGATGAAATTCAGGTTTTTCTCTGTGGAACTATGAAACATGTCAGGAAGATTAAATATAATACACTCATTTTGATAAAATATGGGAAAATTATATTGAATTTACATGGTCTTTGAATTATTTTGTTCTCATGATAATGCTGTCATATTTTGGAGCTCACAGATTGAAGATACGCAGTCATTTAAATATATTCTCTCATTTGTTTGTTATAATTTCTGTTGTTCTAAACCAACTGTTTTTTTCCCATTTTATTTTTATGTTATTGCAGATTTTCTTACAACTTAATTTTACACTTTGCTTAAGAAATATTTGTAAGTAAATGCTATTTTTAAAATTTTCAATAGAACCAAACTATGATCCACTCCTGCCACTGTTTAAGCATTGCTTAATTTTTAGAATGCAAATAGCTCCACTGACTTTTATCAAGTACATATGTAACCACTGGCAGAGTCAAAGCTTATGGATGTTCCCAAATGAGAGATGTAAACATCATTATTAATACAGCAAATGATGCTTAATAGGATTCTTAGAAGAAAAACTAAATTCAGTGTTATTTCATGATACTAGTAGAGGAAGCTTTGAAATCTCTGTTGTAGATGATATAAAAGTTGTAAGTGCTAGAATACAGGCTCACCATATATAGTTTTTTAAGAAGAAAGGCCTTTTGCTAGGTGAACAGAGACGTTATTTATTGACAATATAAGTCTACACAGTAAGGGATAATAAATCCGCATAGAAAAGCAGCCACAAAATAATTTTACTATTACAGTTGGTGTCCTGGGCCAGATTAATCCCTGTTTTTTTTCTGGTAGATCAGTAGAATGGCACTAGGGATTAATTTATCCCTTATAAAAACACCCATTCCTCAACTGTAACTCCCAAACCCATCACCTTCTCTTGTATCAGAATATAGCCAAATGTTGGGTATCTATGTATATGTAAGCTGATTTTACGTGCCTTTTGACAAAAGTTACCATAACATACCATTGCTCATTCTGTGTATGCCAGATGTTGTAAAAAATAAAATGTTTAAGCTAGAACTCTAAACAATAAAGAACTTTCACATTGGATATTTTTGCATCCCTTGAAATGTGAATGCCTTAAATTGCAATCAGTCCTACTGTATAGGCGTTTGTGAAAGCCAGATTTCCTAAGTTCTTTAAGCAAGATAAATTTTTGGTAGTTGCATGATGTGTTGTGTTAAGGTCTAGTATTTCTGGTCTTGGTGTATGAGGAGCAAGCACTGAAAGATGATGTCTACCTGGTAAAAGCTTCAGGTCTCTGAAACATAGTACCACATACAAGTATGAAAACAATTGCTATCCAAATTCTTAAGTTTACTCAGTGTCCTTGTGGAAATTTTTACTCAGGATATTTCAGATTTAGGAGGAGGAATAACGGTATATTTCTTTAGTCAAAAACATACATTTTTTTAAAGTTGTATAATATCTCTATTTTATATACATACATCACCCAATTACTTTTACATCTAAGTATCATATTAATGTCGATGTAGTTAACTCTTGCAGCATGCCTAACGTGATTCCTATTTTGCAGATTAGAAGTGATATAGAAAGAGACAAGCCAGATTTAAATAATTGTGTATATATCTACACAATTAAGCAACAGATCAGTAGAATTTTCTAAAATGACTGGATCAATGATGGAGAACTTTTTCATGAAATGTTCTAGAGGTATTATCAGCACTAGCTTCTGTGATTCATACCCTGGGTCACCTGTCATGAGCAAGTTCCTATATGAGATCTATCACTAGTTATAACAGAGAGATTCATGAATCTAGGTAACCTTCTTCTCTTTTGTCTGAAGTGGAAATGTCTTAATTACTCAAACTCCCAGGAACATTTGATAGAAAAGCTGAAAACAAGATGTATCACTATGTTGAAAGCATGTGAGTTTCAAGCACCCCACTTGGTGAACAGTTGAGATGCTATTAGCAATATATTCTGTTTGCTGCATTGGCTATTACTTACCAGGGTATTTTCTTCAGAAAGTCCATTGAGTTTCTAACTGTATCTTTAAACTCTTAAATACCCTCTTCCTAATTTGGCTTTAAGTAACTTTTCCAAAGTTATTTGTAGAATCTAGGCCAGAGGCAAGAGGCACATCATTGTCTCATGCCTGGTGTTCTAACTGTACTAGAGAGTTAGACTAGACAGTTAGTACTGGACATGTTAGTACTAGACTAGTTAATACTAGACATGAGAATGTGAAACTCTGTTCTGGAGAAATTTATAAGAAGGCTGAGAGCAGGTAAGGAGATCAAAGATGTATAACAATTTTCAGTCATTGTGTCCACCGGCACATAACAGCTCCCTTTTACTGTGCATATTATGTTAACAGTTCATCTTTCTCTGAAAGCCCTGCCCTGCTTGCAGTTAACAAAGATTCATTACCTCAACTCTAGCATACCATGTCTGCACTGTAAGAGGTGGTTAGTTATCCTCCTGTTTTCATCATCTACCTTCAAATGTGCTTAATGCATTGCCTGTTGACAATAATTGTTTCCTTCATAGTCTAGATTTCTTTTGCATATGTAGGCAAGGATATAAGAACATAGAAGAAATATAAAACTGTATCTTTCATACAATGTCAAATTCTCCAAATAGCATTAACTTATGCAGCAATGTCACAGATGAGAGGTGTGATACATCCTCTGTGGAAGTATTTTTGACTGCAATGTGGAGAGAGAGTATATTTATTTTTTAATCTTCAGTGGTATCAATACAAGATTTTCTTGGGCTGTAGTAATTGATTAATAATGAAACCGCATTAAGTGTTACTTCGCACAGGATCGTTTCAAGATATATACATACAAGGTAGCTGGATGTTAATGGAGAGTAGTCTTATCTCATAGATTGTTTGAAGGAGTATATTGAAATTCTAAGTACTTAGCAGGCCAGTTAGTCACATGTGTGTTATAAAAGCTGCGAGCTACAGATGAATAGTGGATATTACTTCTGTGAATTAAAATTATTTCTTAATTTGATGCCACAATTTTTTACTGCTTGGCATAGTAGTGAGTAATTTATGAATAAATAATAATGAGACAAGGAATTTTTGAAAAATAAAGCTTTTTGTGAGAGGAAAATACAGAATAAATTAGTATCATAGTTGTAGGTCTTTTAAATTAAGAAACAGCCCCCCCCCTAATACTTAATTGGGAGAAAATCAAGGTAGAAAACATTTTTTTTTGTTAGTTCACATATTTTTTTTTGTTCTCTGGCTGTGTTTTGCAAAGTTCAGCAGTCGAGCATGACTTAAGAAACAGTAAAGTTCCCTTAGGGACAATTTGGGGATTAGAGACATACTGTAGTAGAAAATGTAAACATGGTAGAGCAAAGAGCAAGGTCAAGCAGAGCACTGTCTGTTAGCAGAAGATCTTAAAATTGATTCACTGCTTCTCTATAAATTCTCTATGCAGAGAAATGATGATGTCTGACATATAGACTGGATGATCATTCTTGCAGGAAGGTTTTGCATAAAGTACAGTTGCTTAAGGAGAATAGAGAGATGACACTTTCAAATAATCAGCTGTGTTACGCCAGTCCAGAATTAATGGTCAGTGCAAAGGCATGTTAGACTTCAAAAAAGGATGAAATGAATTACTGTAACCTAAAGAAGCTTCTAAAAATTCTAGAAAATTCTAGAAAGTTTCTAGAAAATTGCTAGGATTATAGATTTATGTTGTGCTTTAAAGAAGGACATAAAGTGAAGCCCAGGTGAGGACTAGTGCAGTGTAATTGATCTAAGGTAGCAATAAATCCCAAACTCCTTGAACTCAACTTTTGGCTGCAACATCAAAAGTTACCATTTATTTTTAATATAAAATTGGTTTGCTTTAGGTGTATTGATTTTTAGAGCAGTCAGGCATCATCAGTGTCAAACGTGTGTGTTTATCACCTCTTGCAAATCATTGCTACCATGATTTTAGTTTGGAACAGTGCTTTGGTTAGTGTCTCCCCACATTTTTGAAACTGGTAGTGGGCCTATCTCCTACACAGGAGAGTGGCTCTGATGCACGTGTTCTTATGTGGGTCTGAATTAACATCCACTGTGCAGAAAGCACAAGTGCTATGTGTGCCTGCAGATGTTGAGGTTTGCCACTGCAAGTATGAAGGATTACAGGTGATTTAATTTTCTTAAGTATTCTTTACTCGACATGCTACATCACTCCATTTTTCAGGTCCGCTCTGTTTAAAAGTCTGGTAAGTTTTTCTGAAGACACCCTATCATAGGGACTGTGTTTTCATGCTAAAAGCAATATGCAGGAAGACTGTATGTCTGAGAAGGCACTAAAGACATTATATTATTCTACTTTTGAATTTATGATATTTATCCTGATGCCCCATGTGTTACCCTTTCATACATGAAATCTGTATCCCCTTCTTTTCTGGCTGCTTTTGCTGTTCTTCCACTCATCTTTTCTGTTGTTAAGTCTAGATAATTTTAATTATTTTTTTTTTAATGTTTATATTTATTGTTTTTCTGGTGTGAAAAATCATTGCATACAGCACCAGGTGGATTCAGACAGAAATCTGTCCTTTCCAAGGATCTGTCAGCCTCTTTAAAACTTTAAAAGACTTGTTTTGTATTAATGAGGTAGAAGACAAACAGGTAATGTACTTTTTAGTCAAGGAACAGAAGAGAGATATCAGAATGCTAAAAAGATTGATAGTTGCTCTTATATGTAGATTAAATAGGATTCTGGGGAACACAAAGAATCTGACAGAATATTTGTGACCCTTTGCCAACTCCTACAACCACAAGTAGATGTGGATTTAAGGGAGGATCTTACAAGTAAGAATCTCGCTGTTCCTGATCAGCAGAGCACTTAAGCAGTTACTTAGCTGTAAGCATGTGGGTAGTTCTACTGAAGCCAAATCTGATTTGCTTATGAGAAAGCATATGTTTAAATGCTTTAGTGAATAGGAGCAGACCACTCTGTGGCTTTCAGGACTCGACCCTGTTAGTCAAGGAAAATAATCTTAAAGAGATACTGTAGACTTGGAGTATAATCGCTAATGGTGATTGCAGATCTTTGACTGGGTTTTTCTACACCCTTGACTCAAGGAACCATTACAGTCACTTGTTTCTGACACATGCATGTTATGACTTGTGCATATATGTATCACTTTTACAGTATTTCTCACTTTTCTTATAAGTTGTGTCTTCAGTAATTTGAAAAAATTAAAATAACAGATACAAAATTTATTTTGCTAGTTGTAACCAAGTGGCACTGTATGGAAAAACTAGGTAAAACTAGGTAGGTTTCAATTGTGTGTTTTTATTTTTTTTTAATTTTTTTTTTTAAAGAAAGGTCATGTCATTACAAGGGAGAACACCACATTTGGAGTGAACAGAGAACCATATTTAATCACTGTATTTCAAATATATTACATAATGAAACAATTCCCTTTCAGAATTTCTGGAATAGGGGAGCAATGGAAATTCTGGATAGTGAATGAAATTCTTGAATAGAGAAATGATTTTGGCAGCTTTGCTTCAAGTCATGACAGTGAAAAACCACTGACCAGACAGCACATTTCTCATGTGCTGCATATGGCACATGCAGTCAGGGATTCTGGTGGAGAGATCTGAACTGTTAAAACAGGACCTTTTAGAATAATGAATGAAATTCAAGTATTTTCAATTTTTCACTTGATCTTAATTATTTTCCCTGGTCTGCATAGACCATTAAATGCTTGATTAGTAAGTACATAGCATACTATGGTTATTATTACCATGTTTTTACTTTACTGAAAAAACACTGTGAAGTCATTTTTATAATTCTCAGGTTTTAGATGGATCTCTTCCTTCTAATATTCTGTGACTCCAGGACACAATATGCAAGATATTCTTGATAATGTGCAAACATTATTTTAGTTTCTGGTATCTCCAACATGCTTTATCTATATTGATTTAATCTTCCAGTATTAAAGTAGCCGTTTATGACTTTTAATTTTTTTTTTTTACTAGCTTTTACTGGATGCACCTGAGGTAAAGAAAAAATTACAGGCACTAATGATGGAACTGTTTGTATAAGTGAGTTTTGGGAGCTAAACCCCATCTCTTTTTAACTGCAGTTCCTCTCTTTAGCAGTCCTTCCCCTACAGTGAACTTCAGTAGGATCTGTACATAGGGATGGCTTCCAGTAGAATACCAAAACTTGTTACATTGCACAACAATCCATATCCAATCTTAAGACAGTGGGGCTAGTGAATAAAGCTGTACTCTGGGAAACATAAAACTTGAATGATGTTCCTGATTTGGTTTTTTGCTGTTTTTTGAAAGATTTTAGAAAAAATAATTTTCATCCTTTTTTCCTATTTTTCCTCCACTTTGTAAAATACTTTGGGATAAACTGAGGAAGAGCTAGGTGATAATTCAGAGAATATTTTCAGGAGTCTGTTTTGCTTCCTCTTTCTCTGAACACTTGCACAAAAAAAGAAAATATTTTGGTTATTGTTCTGAAATTCCCACTTATTTAAAAAATGTCAACATAAATATAGTACTACGCTGTATCTGATACCAAGCAGTTTCTGAATCAGTAGGATCACAAAATGGCTGAAGAAATAATGGCAGTTCTGTGATGTTTAATTTCTTTCTGTTAGACTTATTGATTTAAAAATGCTCATTTGAGGTGGAACTGGCATTAGTCTAACTTTTGTAATAGAGATTGCTTTTTATCTAGTAGTTTTTTTGCTTTATTACAGTCTGTTCTCTATTATTAAAATAGATTATGCAAATACATACTTTACTGCTGCATTATACATGTTTAACTCGTATCACAGTATCAATAGATTTGGAAGAAAGTAGTGTATATAAAGCAAATCTGAAGATTTAGTAAGCTGTGAGCTAAACAGCTATTTTTAGCTCATTCAGCTAAAGGTAGCTGTTTTGCTCAATAATGGGTAAGGGTAAACACAGCACTGCCATCTTAGATGCATGAGATCAGTAAGATGGAACTTTTATTTTGGATGATTTTGCATTGCAGATTAATCAGCTGAACACATGCTGTGCAGTTACGGTTTTACTATATAGCATGATCGGCTTTGAAAAATTGTTGGGTTCACGCTGTCTTTGGGGAAAGAATTTGGAGAACAGCAGTATAACTGGATGATGTTCTTTTCCGTTTATTCTAATCTTGCGTTTTCCCTGTTATCTATACCCTGTTTGACTGAGTCATGTACCCAGTCCCATTGGCTCTAAGGAAAAAGAATTTGATTCAATTTTACTACTTGCCTAAGTAACAAGACTGGGTGTCTCCTGAACTCACTTTTGCTCTGTGCTTCAGTCTCCTTCCCTTGTAAGTCATTCCATATGTTTATTGTACGTGTCAAATTGTTCAAACTGTTATTTCTAGATTGTTTTATTTAAGATTTACTTTTAAACTTGCAAATACAAATTCAGTGAGCCTGCCTCTGTGTGGACCAGTGTTGACACCCTGTGGCTAACTAGATTAAATCACAGATGAGTATTTAATAGGGATATCCTATGGGACATCTCCCAGACTTTATCTACTGCTTGAATACAGTAGTCTCATAGCTGAACTGTGTATCAACTGTGCAGCATGTTTCTGCTCTCATTTCCTCAAGGGTATATGTGAAAATAGTGCAACAATATATTGAATATCAACTGAATTTTATGGATAGTTTTTCTTACCCTGGTTCAGTACCTTTTAACTGCTTATATGCTGAAGTAAGAGCTGGTTGCCAAGTGTACAAAAGCATTATGTGACATGTGGTGAAATTGTCTTTTAAACAGTCATAAAATCAATGTTCTATTCATTGACCATTCCAAACATTCAGTTACAGAATCTTTAAGCCTCTTTTATCGCTGTTGTGGACATGGCATTTCTCTGTAAATTGTTGCTATATAATTTATTTTATATCTTAATGTCTGTCTTTACATGAAGTGCAGTGCTTCAACCTTAAAATATAGCAATAAATTCAGCATAGGATCATTGAATGCAGAGATTTTAATCAACTGGGAGTAAGGTGTACTTTAAGCACTGATAAAAATGTGGATTTTTAATATCATCCATTTGAATTTGCTGTAGATTTAGGACATCATGTGAAAATGTAACACCTTGTTATTATTTTATTTTCATTATTTAGCTGTGTAGTGATGGCTTTAAAAAAAAACATATACCACTCAAAATACTTTATCATTGTTTAAGGAAACTCCCTAAGTGAAGCCAAGGAATAAAGAAAACCTCAGAATAACTTTACCATTCATGAAGTCAAAGACTGAATTTTTGCCAGTACAGTTAGTGTGTTCATCAAATAGTCATGAATAGGAAATCATACTCTCCTCAGGCACTTAAGTAAAATGATGGTCCTTATAGCATAACCTCACGGACTGTTTCACATCAAGAAGTGCAGGTTTTGCACAAGTAAGAGAACACCTCTTAACGCTTTCTCTTTCTTCCGCCCTGCCTCCATGTATTCACACTTCCATAGGGAAGACTCTTGCGCTGGATCTCTTATGCTGCCCAGCACAAAGGAAGGGTAAGAGGGAATCTTTCAAGTAAGCAGTTGCCAAGCCATTTGAAGACTTTGTAGATCAAAACTAACGCTTTCAGTTTCACCCAGAAATTGGCAGACAGCCAGCGCAGGTCATGGAGTATTGGTGTTAAGATCTCTGTCTAAAATATACGACTTACTAAATGGATTGCTGCCCTTTGCATTAGCTCAGATTTCCCCTTGCATCAGCGCTAAAGTTGCCTTGTGTTGAGCACATCGCAGTAATTAGCCCAAGAGGGCACTTTAAACTAAATTCTTACCTAATTTTACACCCTCTACAGTGCCAGTCATCCCAGTGTATGTGTTATGTAAATCAGAACAGAGTGATGCTATTAGTTGTTGACACTTGGCAGCATTTTGAGCTGCCTTTTCTCTATAACTGTACTAACTAGAAGCCTTCCCCTCTTCCTTTAATAAATTGTACGTCAGCTGTTTGTGGACATTTTACTCACTGATGCTACATGACTTATGTTATCCATTAAGAATAATTACTAGATCTATTAAAACTTCCATGATTTCAAATTTTTTTTATGATTTAAAGGAATACTAAAATTAACAATGTATTTTCCTGGGTTAACAGAGGGGTTTTGTGGCAGCATATTTTTGGAAAATAGCTGGTTGAGCCTTTTGTTCTCCTTATCTCTCCGTGGGACCAGTCCTTGAGGTAAAGTTGAATTAGTATGGTCCATTTGGTATTTCTTCCTTCACTTTAAGCCCAAAGACTGGGCAGAGAGCTGGTCCCATGTAGTGCTGCATGGGTCCCTGCCACCCCCCAGGCTATCTTCCCACTTTAAATAACACTACAGTCCAAAAGACTCTGTCACTTCAAATTTATGCAACCCATGCTGCTTTCACTGTACTGAAGATTTTTCCTATGGTTTTGAGGGAGAACAGGTCTGCCTTGCTTGCTTCCCACCCTATCTCCCTTTAACCTCTCAAATCTCTTTGCCTAGTTTCAAGTTTCATTACATATGCTTTGACCAGCTCTCCTTGTTGCCAGTTTTAGACTTTTGCATTCCTGTTATTATATTCACTTGGGAACAAAATCTTGATGTGCTATAAATTTACTTTTCTTTTACAAGAAACAGAATATAGTTCTTCGGAAGTTAATCTATTGTCCCCATTTTTCTGATAACCTCTGGGCTGTTTTTTTTCTCTTCAAGTGAGTGAAAACATATTTCACTGTTCTTGTATAAGAAACCAAGGTGTAGGGCTTTACTGTATTTTAGTATATTCCTACAGGCAAGGAACTCTGAAACATAGCATTTAGAAATTTTTAGACAAAGGATAACTCATTTAACCAAAACACAATGTGAGTTCTCTTTTAAACTTTTTTTTCCTTTTACAATGGGAAAATGTATTTCTTTTCTCTTTAAGTGTGTTACTCTTCATAATCCTCCATAAAACTTGAAAGTGTCAGTCATTTAGATAATTGAAAACATATAATAAACTTAAGACTTATATAGTTGTTAAATTAACTACTGAGTACATTTAAAGACAAAAAATTTATAGCAAAAATGTTTTTCCCAAGTCTTTTTTTGCTTCTAATTATGCACTAAGAAAAAAGAAAAAAAGATTTTACAGTTAGTGAGGTTAAAATATTCTCTTCTGTTTAGTCTTTCATCTTGAGTTTTGAGAAGATGAACTACCATGTTTATCATACTTATTTTGACCTTAACCTTTTTTTAATGAAAGAGACTTAAAATGTCCCAGCTGGCATGTCTCCCACTGTTGTGAAAAAAAAGAAGAAAGAAAACTTTGAGTAGTTCTTCCTGTGCAGTAGTCCTAGCAGGATGAATAAAACCTAATAATGTATTAGGCAGAGAGTCAGTAATACTGTTATTTGGGGGTGGAATTTGAGAGATATCTTGCCCCAGTTTGTTATCAAACCTATGAAGAAACAGTGTAGAGAAAAAAAAAAGTCAGAAAATATACTAATAAGTATACAAAAGCATTAAAATATGCTTCCCTCTTAACTTTATTGGTTTGCATCAATAAATACAAGCGAACAATCATAATAACTTCTTTACAACTTTTAATGTAAGGTAGTCTGGCTCAGTGCAAGGTTTATGTACCAAACCATTAAGTTTGAACTAGGACAGTCCCTGTGATTTTAGTGGAATTTACAAAATGTGTACCAGCTGGAGATCTGATTTAAGGAGCCTTATGTAAACCTCTGTACCTCACCTATAAAAGCACACTTGAATTACAGGTGAGAATTGGCTCTGCGAATATGTTCTCCTACTAGTATCAAAAGGGCATAATTTCACGTAAGTCAACGGTTTCTACTTTGGTGCAAAAGTATTGCAATACAGAGATTATATTTCTTTTTTAATCAGTTTGTATTTTCACAAGTCTGCCTTGCATCAAGTGTAAAGGAGATGAGGTATGTTTATCTTACAGTCTATATCAGATGTATATATTGAATATTGTCCGAGAGAGTGCCTCTGAATGGAGAACACCTTGCTCCAGATCGCTTCCAGACAGATGTGGGAACCAGAGTAAGGCCGCCCAGATAACAGTAGTATTTGGTCAGGGTCAAAGATGAGAAGTAATTAAGTACCTTGGGTCTTATTCTGGTGAAGAACATTCTGTTCTGTTACTCAGAACTTGAATTATATGCTTTTACTTTTTGGCAGTTGCTGCAAATATAGAAGTGTACATAACACTTTTTGCTTTGGAACAAAGGAAGAATCAAGCAGACATACGCTGTAGCCTATGAATAAGGTTTAGCAGAATAAGTTTTTGGAACACCTTACAAGAGTAGTTCACCTAATAGCTGTTAGCTATACACACTAGCTGTGTATAAAACCCGCATATGTTGCTCATTATGTTATATGCTGAAATAGAACTTTATCTGGATACAAAGTTCTGTTCTCATCATAGTACTTGAAAGAGTGTTCTTCTTGACTCCATTAAAATTATCCATGCTTTATAGTGAATGTGACTGCTAATTAGCGCACTAGAAAGTTTTTGAAAGCCATACTTACATCTTAGCAAATATATGACCTTGTGCATTGGTGTAGCAAGTTGATGTAACATGGACTTTACTCAATGTGTTCAGAATCCCTGGGTAGTTCCTTTGGATTATTTATGGTGTCAGTATTTCAGGTGTTCAGCTCTAATATCTCAGCTTTTCTGGCTTTTAATTCAAAGCCTAAATAAGGGAAAAGGTTATAATGCTTTATTTTAGTAGGACTGAAGTCCTTTAATTTATATGGCATGCTTGAAGTTATGTTCAGTTGTGTCAATGACATGGAAGGTGCCATGACTTCTGTCAGTCTTGTGGCATTAGCCTGGCTAAGCCTGTTTTAACCTGATGCACTACCGTAACAGCGGGCCAGATAGTGCTGGGTAGGAGAGAGATTCAAGACTTGTACCTTACCTAGTTTATTATTCTTAGTAAAAAATCATAAAATGTTGATGTAGTCAGATTGGCAAATTTGTTCTTTATGAATGATCTGAAGTAATTACAGGTTAATATTCCAGATATCGTTATATTTTGTTAAAAAGCTATCAGGTAGCATTATTTTTTAATCTAGCATCTTCCAAATAAGAAAAAAACAAATAAATTAGACAATTACCTAAAAAGTATTTACTTGAAAGCTGTCAATGTCCTAGTAACGTTAAAAAAAATTCTCAATGAGTATTAAAGAAATATAGCATATTTAAGCATTAGATGTTCATTATCATATAAGTATATATCCTAATTTATTTTTCTCTTTTTGATGGTATTGCATAAGGGATAGATAGTGGTAAAATGTTTAAAAGCTTGATTATGGTGGCATTATGTAACAGTCACTTTTCAACACAGTTATAGTGTTTCAGTTTGCAAATTTTACATACTAAAAAAAAAAATCAGTCTAGCAAGCTGCAAACTTTTAAAGACTTTAAATCTGCCAAATTATAGCCACTTATTTTTGCCTGACATATTTTCAGCTTAGACCCACATAGGGGCTGCCAAACTTGTTTCTTTTCATTACCTGTTCTATGTCTGGCTCGAAGTTTAGATTTTAGAAAATGGAAAAAAGCTGTTTGTGAAATCACAAGGCTCTTGAGCTCTTAGTTTCCTCTTAGTATCAACGTTTATTTATTTAGGTTTGGGCTGGGTTTCAAAAGATTGAAATTGGAAACAGAGAAGGTGACTCTGAATACCATTTATCTGTATGTAAGCGAACATTCAATGTACATTTAATTTAAAAAATTGCTGTTTCCTACAAGAGGGAGATATTTTTCACATTGTTAAAACATTTTTAGAGGTCACTAGGTGGTCATGTCACCAGCAGGGAGTTTTTGTTTGGCAGGCTGCATTAGCAGTTAGTAACAAATGCCTCCCATGATTCTGTGTTCAAAAGGAGTTGCTTTGCAAGTAACAAATACTTACAACCTGAGAACTGAAGTATAAAAAGTAGTGACAGGGGAAAATGTTTGGAAATGTAAAACAGCATTTTTAGTGGCCAAATTGGAGTGTTTAGGGAGTTGAAGATTACATATCTACTTTATACTTGAGCTTGGAGTTTACAGAAGCAATAATATTTTCACTACTGCAGTTGAGAGTCTCATCATTTCTAGTTAGTAAGGGACTGTAAATTTGCAGCTTACAGAAGTCCTTGGTTTGGGATGTAATTAACTTTTTCAATATAATTGTCATTGGATCCTTCATACTTCTTTTAATTTTTGTTTCCTGATGTGGTATTTGCATATTTTACGAATGCCTATAAATATTCTGACTTAATTTTCCACAGATTTTAAATGTTTTAAAAAGTAAGAAGGAATAAAACTGAACACCAAATGTGTACAAAAAGTTTGGCCAAATCTACACTGTAAGAGAACAGAAGCCATGTTTGAGAGGTTTTTTGTAATCTCGTAACACATTGTCTTTGTTGATTGAGATATGGTGTGTAAACATTTGCTAGTGAGAGTATAATGGAAATACTAGCATTTGGAAAGTAAAAGTACTGTGAGTTGGACTGAAAAGATCAGTTTGTTATATATGTAATAAAATTCATTTATAAGCAGATGTTGTTAGTAGTTGGAACAGTGATTTCTTTCTTCCTTTAACCATAGAGTTCACTTTTTCCTGATGAATGTAATACAGAAGTTCTGGTTATTCCAGTGCATAATTTAGGCCCATATCATCCCACCATGCAAAAGAAAATGAGGCAGGGCTCTAGAAGAAGATAATGCCCATGGTGATGCTAATCTGAAGCAACTGCTTGACTTTCTTTCTTTGGAGTACATTGATTCACACCTCAACCCTGACCCTGACACCTATCCTGTTCCACTGCCAAAATCTCCACAATCCCTCGGCTTTATGCAGTCAGATGCCCTTGATAGGATGGCTGCATTTTTCATTTAAACTGACCATGTCCAGAGCGAGGCTGCCTTTGTAGGAGAGTGTCTGTTGGACACATAGCTGGCCCAGTTGTGTTTCATATGAGGTATACTTTCTATGGAGAGTCTGCAAGGGATGGACAAAGCTAGAACCAGGATGAATTGGACACATGAGGTCTTTTCCTTTGGCATCTCAAAATATTTGTTTTCTTAAAAGAAGGCTTTGTGCTTCTCAAAGGGAGCCTCTTGTTGATGGACAGTGCTGAAAGTATGAGAACCAAGAATACCTCTGAACTAGGGCCGGATGAGATCTGTGTGTGATCCCATCAACTCACCTTTATACTTGACTTCCACAGGAAGGAAACTCTAGAATATAAGATAGAAGAGAGCTGCTGTGCCCTCTGATCCTGTGACCTTGTAAAAACCAGGCCTCCAATCTGGATGAGCTGAAGAATAATGTGCGCCAGCTGTGCAGTCTAGATGTAGCATTGGGAACCAAAAGTCTTTGACAAAAAAAGGCGCTTGGAAAGGCACATTAGTCCAATTAATACCACATGGTGACCTTATGAGGACTAGAGTCCTTGGGGTCCCTTTTCGGAATTAGACCTGGACCAAATCTAGCAGCTGGATCTTGTTTACACTAGAGGGTTGCTGTGGTTTAGTTAGCTATACTATTGCTTCTCTGTATTGAATAGGAAAAGACCAGGCCTGGAATTCTCAATATCTCTATTTTATTATACTCAAAAGACACATTCTGATAATTTTTCTGGGGATTCCTGGCAGGAGCAATATGAAACTTAATCTTTACCTCAAGCTCTGCTGTACTAGATTAGCTCATGTATTACTATTGTTAGGGCTAGAGAAGATACAGAAGAGTGTAATCTCAAGTCTATGGGCCAGTGGTATATCAAGCAAGGAGCAAAGGACTTCTGTTTCTCATGTGTGAGTGTTACCTGGTTGCTCTAAAGCCTGCCAGCAAGCTTTCTTATTTCCTGTACTATTACGGGCATTCTGCTCAATCAGGAGATGTTGACATTCTCTAACTCCTGAGAGGTATGGTTGTATTTATCTTTGTTATTGTGGGCTATAATCATGCAATACCTGGAAGCTGTGACTTTGTGCTGGGTAATGGCACAGTCTTTGACTAATAAGATTTACTTAAAATATTTTCTTGAGTAGGGTTTCCTAAAAGTGATCTTAGATGATTGGAATAAGCAACATTTACCCGGTCCAAAAGTTCCACAGCCCTTTTTAAGGTTTGCACCATTTCAGTTTCTGTGCAAAAGAGATCTGTGGGATATTTTGAACGTTTTTGAAAAACTTCATTTTTCTTTAATCATTAGGCTAAAGAAGTTACAGCTTTTTTAAGAACATGTAGGCTCATATTTTCACATGTACTGTATGTTAAAATATGTTTTCACATGTATTTGTATGTTAAAAACAGAGTTTGAGTAGAAGATAAGTAAAAATTGATCCGTGAGGTCGTAAATGTTGTAAATGCTACTTGTTCTTTTGGTAGCTAACATACATCTGCTTCTCTCCTCTCCTGTAGCAGCTGAGGTTTCACTGCTGGAATAAATTATTTTAAGGTGATTAGTGTTAGATCCATCTTTAGAAAATGAAGGTCACAGCTTTTTGACTCGAAAATTTTATCAACATCTTTAACAAATCACCAGTGAGGTGCAGTAGTCATTGTCAGTAATCATTTCTCTGCTGACTTGGAAAAAGTCATAGCTGCTGAGACTCTATTCTGTTACTTGAAAAACTAAGGCCTTTCTCAACAATACAAACATATGCTTGGGTCCTTTGAGGAATTTAAGCTGTTTCCTGAAAGGAGGTGGGGGCACAGCTGGGGTTCTATCCATCTCTCGACTTGGAGAATTGGTCATTTTTAGGTACAGTGTTCAACTTTGGGAACTGTTTTCAGCTGATATTGATGGTGCTCTGATTCATTCAGTTGACTGTACCATGACTACCTGATGTTTAGTTACCAGAAAAATGACATAAACCTAATGGTGAGGCACTGCATAAAATAAACTGCACAGATAAACTCTGCCAGGTAGGTTTTAGGTTTGTCCATCAATTGTCTGTGTATCAGCTGGCTGGAACTGGAGATGCTGGGGTGCATGGGGCAGAGGTTTCATGCTAGCCAGTTTCCTGGCTTAGTGACAATGCTGGCACAACTGCCGGATGCAGAAGAGCTGTTGGTGCTGAGGTTAAGTGGAAGTGGCAGTAGTACTCGCTAAGAAGGCAGGTGGCAAGAGCCCAAGCTTGTGAATGGGAAGAATGTCAAGGTGGATCACTCAATGGGACGTTACTCCTTAAGAGATTTTCAGCTGCAAAATGGTTGGCAACTAGTGACGTAGATTATGTTCGGATGGAAAGACTTCAAAAATTACTATTCATTCAGCATTCCAGGTCCAACAAAATTCACTGGCTAACAGCATAGGATTTGATTATAACCAGTAAAAGTTATTCCACCTGTTGAAAAAATGGAGGCAATATCTACTAGCAGTTCCTCCTTTTATTATAATGTGCATGTGTCTTATATATACTGTATTGATTGCAGAGTAGAACAAATAATTTTCTCTATTATATGAATGGCTGAGACAGTGACTTCTTAGAAAACATAAAAAATTATTTATTTTGGAGGTATTGTCAACATATGTGAAATTATGTTCCCATACACTACACTGATTTACTTTTCACTTAGGTAGACAGCACTGTTATGTTAAGTTCCTTGTTCTTCAGCTCTCTTGCTTCAAGCTACTCTGCTTGCTGTAAAGAACTGAATATGTCAGCCTTTATAAACATCATATGCACTCCGTTCCTCCCAAACAATTGTAGCTGTTAGTAATTGTTCATTACAAAGTAACTTCCACTAATGTTCAGAAGCATGGAAGTAATTTGGGGAGAAATATACTTTGTTCTTTTGTACTTAAATAATGTGACTCTCTGCCTTAAGGATAAGCTTAAGTCAATCTTTACTATGGAATCATGAGCAGTATTCACATAGTATAGTTTTAAAATGAGCAGAACAGCCAAATCAATTATGTCTTTGCCATGTTTTTAATACTTGAATGTAGTTTTTAATGTTTTAAATATTGTATTTATTAGATTCTCACATAGTGTTTCCTACTTTCAAAAATACATCAGTTCTTTATTAACCAAAGCATTGGTTTCTATTGTTAAAACAAAGGTTTTTGTAATGAATACAATATTAGCCTATATATCTTTCTCTTTTTTGGAAGAATTAAGGTAGACATAGATAAACTTTCCTAGCACCTGATACTGACCTGAATTTTTGATTTTGTTTAGTCTTCTATTCCAGAAAGGATAACATTGCATTCTCTCTTTCAGCATCTTTTGGGCAAGTTTGTGCGTTATTTTCTTATTTGGGGAAATATTGTTCTAGCCAGCTAACATGGTTCTCGTATGCGTTAAAATAATTTCTGGAATACTGCAAATCTTTGTTGTATTTTGAGAGTGTGCATTTTCTTTGTCTTGGACAGTGCGTTCAACAGCATAGCTACCTGCAGAGTTGAGTTGTACTAATTTACTAGTTCCCTTTCTGCAACAGGAAAAAAATCCTATACCTACTTTTGTATCTAGACTTGGATTTGGTTAGTTCTGACTTCTTTGAGCTGCTGAGGTGCTATTATTTCCTACACCTGTACAGAACCTCTGCTCATTGCAGAAAATAACAGCTGTCATTTTATTTCTCATCGCAATGGCACTTCTATTAGCATTCCTCCTTCTAGTGGCAGCTCATCTTAAAATGGATCGTATTATTTGTATGAGTCAGAAGGCCACCCGGATAGCAATTTAAGAGAGCATTTTCCATAGCAACTACTTCTTAGGCTCTTTCTGTCACGATTCTTTCCAGATGTGCTGTTGATTCAGGTAATGTTTAAAATCCTGCTTAGAAACATCTTATTTTTCTGTTGTCTTGGACTCTAGAGCTCATCCAAGGTTATATAAGTGTACAATTTTGTACATAGTTTAAAAAAAATAATCAAATCAACCATGGATATGCAGAGGCCTCAGAAAATGTCCTCTATTTGATTCTAAGCAAACTTTTTTTGTTTGAATTGGCTGGTTATTATTTTTCCAAAAAACATTATTGATTTTTTTTATACTTACAGTCTGTGCCTTAGGTTTTGGAAGCAATTTATAGTTTTTAATTGTACCATAGCCACTGTAGATATTTAACAATCTTTATTAATTTAAATGTTCTTGCAAACATAACCTCTTGTAGGACTGTCCCTGGGGAAACCTGATTGTATGAATTTACTATCTGAACTGTCTGAGTACTTTCCAGTTTTCAGTGTTGAAACCTGCATTGCTTTTGTTTTTGTGTTTTGGGTTTTTTTTAACTCAAGTTTAAATTCGGTGGGATAAAGTTTGTCATCACTGTTGAATGTCAGATTTGGAAAAGCAAATTGAAAGTATAAATGGTTTGCATTCTACACGATGCTTCTATGCTGTGCTTTTATTTTTCCACTGTAACATTCTTTTAAACTATCAAATTTATTCCTGTATTAAAATTCAAGTGTAGTATAATATCTTCAGATCCTCCTTGCCAAAAAGCGTCATCCGTCCTGATCTAAGCATCAGGGTTTCCAATAATAATCCCTTTTGATTTTGATTCTTTCAGTCCCTTCTGCTTGTGTTTCTTTAATTGAATAATTTATCCTCTTTTGTGGCTCTTGTAATGTCTAGTACAGGTTAAGTAGCTTGGCTGCCAAATAGTAAGCCTTCTGTAGTTTTTGTTGACTTCTTAAAGAGTTCTTAAATTTTAGTAAGACTATAAACATCACTTTACCCAGTGTTCTGCAATAGATCTGTATATTTTTCTAAGATACAGCCATCAAAAGTTTGCAAAATAACATCTAGATAGCATTTTGAAGTTGTATTTTTGAAAGTATTTTGATTTTTTTTATTATTGATGGCTTTTCAGGTTACTTCTCTATGTTTTTGAAAGACCTACCTTAAAAATAGACTATGCACACTGTGCTCAATATATTTTGTTTCTAACAGAAAAGTCATTTGTATCCTCCCAATTAACAAGATGCAGTGAGGAGGGGAACTCTCAGGCCTTGCAAATCTTGTAGATACAATGAGATGGGAGGGAAACATTGCTAATTCCTGTAGTTTTCCATAAGATAAAAGTAGAAAGCGGAGAAAAATGCTGCATTCTTCATTAGGAAGAAAAGATTTGAAAATATATACAAGACCACTATACGCAGTCCTGTTACTCTGCTGTCACTTTGAAGATTACAGCAGTGCATTCGTTGCCAAAATATATGTGTCTTACTGATGAATAAACTCAGCTGTGTGCCATCTGGATGAATCTCAGATCCTATGGTTGATGGAGACATGACTGAATGACTACACACATGTCTAAAAGTCTAATGTCTTGTGACAGGGCCACAGCTTGGTCATAGTTTTGACGTGGATCTATTTTTTTTTTGCCCCTAAGCATTCCTCAGAGGTGACTGAAAGACTAGAAATGTCTCATCAGAAATTAAAAGATCTATATATAACTCCCCCCCCTGCAGACATGCCCCTTTTTCCAGCTAACTCAGTGACTTTTGAATGGCAGCAAACTCTCTCCAGTTCCCACTGGTTCCTCAGAAGTACTGTCTGTCCCTTGCCACCCCTGCTTGTAATCTGGGTATCTGTGCAAGCTGCTGGCCCCCCGCTCCCTGCTGTGACATCTTTCTGTGTCCCATGTTGCAGGCTTGGTAGCTTCTTCAGAAAAGGTCTTAATATCTTCTTTCCCCAAAAAGATTCACCTCAGTCAGTTATTTTTAACATATACTTGAGAATACTCAACTGGAACAGATACCTTCTGACATACACCTAGCTGATATTTACAGAAGGGAGTGATCTAACTATGGAAAGAGCTAATAGTTAAAACATTGACAAGGAAGGAGAAGCCATTTGGCTTACCTACCCAACAAATAGTATGTCCCATATAGTTTTTATTTCTAGTTCACTGATATTAAATTTTAAAAAGTATCATCAAACAACTTTCAGTAATTAATGTAGTCCTATGGATTAAGTAACTTTATTATCCATTTTTGCAGTAAAATTTGAACTAACTCGATCTTAGCTCAAAAGCAGACTCCTTCTTTGCCCTTTGTAGAAGTGCTTCAGTTTTAGAAGTTTTCCTGAAGGCTGTCAGAAATATTATTCAAATCAATAGAGAACTTCATTTTTTAGTTCCGTTAGTCTAGTATGATATGTAAAAAGCTAATTGCTCATCAAGACTAAACATGCTGCAATTTGTTGTGGAACCATCTTAAAATATCCAACTACTGTTATTTCTATTGTGATGACTCCTTATTGCCATTCAGACATCCGTCTTGCTGGACACTATACCCTCTCTCTGATACAGTTCAGTGATATACCTTATGCCTCTTTCATCTGCTTTGAGAAAGTCAGTATGAACTGTCTTCACTATGAGTCAATGTGTATTATCTTAGAGCTCGAAGAATGTACATATGCCTTTTTTTAAAATGCTTCCTTAGTCTGAAACAAATTTTGAAACAGTTAACCCACCAAAGAAGATCAATGAGCAAACTTCTTCATGCAAAGTTGAATCATATGATGGTCTTCATGCTCCTGGCAATGCTTGTGAATAGCTCCATTAGCAGGGAAGTCATATAATTAAACAACATCATGTGGTATCCTATCTCTTTCATTCCCAATCTTTTAAGATACTAATTAGAGAAATATTTGTGTGCTGTTGTCTAATTCCCTCTCTCCTTCCGTATAAAATATCTTATGCCTGCTCTAGGCTTTCATTTTCTTTACTGATACTTTTCTATCTTATAGTTATTATTTTCATATGCTGTATTTTGGGCAAGCAATATTTTATTAAAAATTAAGGTGGTTTTTTCACTGAGAAAAATGATGGAGGCAGGGTTTGAATAAATGTTCTCTGACAAAATGCCTTTAGACACTTAGGTCTTTAGACATCCCACACTGAAAGGAATGGTGGGCTGTTAGTTTCAGAATAAATATCTTAATTATCTTCTTTACTCAGGTACTTAACTACTTTTTTTTTTTTTTTTAATGTTAACGCCAATAATTAGTGGTGTTAGTAGTTGGTTTTCTGTGGCTTGATCATAAATGCATATCCAGTGGTTCCCAGTATAATGAAATCCTCAGAAATTATATGTCCGGAGCAGTATGTTTAAGTTTATTCTGTACCTAGCAATACCCTATCAACTAGGCAAATTTAACAAAATATTGTAGTTTTAGAAAATAAAAAATGTTGAGTTGTAATAATTTGTAGAATTTCCTGTATCTATCATCTTAAGCTATGTATAGTGTAGCAATAAGTAATGGATGTCGCATGTTAATAGTGGTAGTGATGATTCTGACTTCGCAAATCTAAATTAGAACAATTAAAATATTAAAACTGTCAGCCTATTTGGGTGTGTGTGCGCGCGCACAAAATTCTAAGGAGTTTCTTAGTTTAAGGCTAACACACAGAATTGTACTCTGACATATATTTGCGGCTAGTGGAAATCATATGACACTGGTTTACCTAATCTCTGTCTGACACCCTATTTAGTAAGTGAGCATTTAAACTATGCCCTCAGATCAGTCATGAAATATGAATTATGCACTACCAAGAGAGTACATCATACATATTCAGGCAATTTTCTTTCTTGAAATTGCCTTCTAATATACTGTTAAACACAAGGCATAAATTCTAATACATATTCATATTGATTTCTAGTTTTTTCGAAATGGACCTAATTATTCCCTCTGTGATATACTTTAAAGTTCAATATGATCTACATTGGATTTTATGAGTTTCGTTGCATATGTTATTCAAAGGGCAACTGCTTATAACTTTATGGAAATTAGAGGGAGGGCCTTAAGTTACTTCTTTCAAAATCAGACCAATCTTTTTCTTAAATTTCCAATGGAAAGGAAGGAAATAGATTTCAGTATCTTTTTATTTGTGTTATCTGTTTGCCAAAAGGATAGTTTTGTTGATCAGGATTTATTAACAGTTGAAAGAAAGCCCCATTCATTCTTTAGCATAACCATCTACTTTGTAACAAATGGCCATTTGGAATATCTTGTCAATTCAAACTTAAGAACAGAATACAATTGTAAAAAGTTTATGTCTTTTTAATATTTGCCTCTGCATCTCAGTTTTATCTCTTTGACTCAAAAATTTTGAATTATCTGCAAATTAATTAAAACAATAGTAACTCAATAGTAACTTTTTTCCAAGCTTAAACATTTATTTGGCAGTTCAAAAACGTTACCAAGAACTGTATTCTAGAGATCAAACCATTCATCCTGCAAAGTACTTTTATCTTTGTCTTCCATAAACACAAAAAGCAGTGTTGAAGGATGAGGAGGCTGACAATGACAGATTACCTATAGTTTTGTTTTCCTGTTTAACTTAGGTGGACCCTGTGCACTGCTATGTTCTGCTGTAACACAATCCCATGCATTCAGATGCCATTGTTCTTGTTCTCAGCAGTTCCCATTTCTGCATTGCATTGTGGTATGGCATAAAACAGGCAGAGGTATTTTAACCAAGTGTTGGTTGCATTCCTATGGAGAATCATACAAAGCTCAATGAACAATAGGAGTCAATTCTAGTGAAAAGCTGCAAAACTCAGAAATAATTGTCATCTAACTTCTTCAGCTGTGCTTTCCAGCACCGTGAGTTCTTTTTTTTCCTCTGCATTTCTCTCACAGTCTGAAGCTGGTTATATCTACTCATGTGTGAGCAATGCTGCCCATTTGAATGAAATGGTAATGCAGTGGTTATTGAAGCATGAGCTATGAAACTATGATGTAATTGCTTTCACAGATGAATACGTCTTTTCTGCGGGGGTCTGTTTTACTTATCTGTCATTTCTGAAACATAAATCATCAAGACATCAGAAGTGCAGTGTTATAGGGCTTGAAAAAGTTCAGAGTATTCAAAGGACAGTTGAGTGTCTACTTCTTGAAAATTAGCCCCAAAAGATGGGCATGAACTTCCTTCTTCGCCTTTTAAAATTTCTCTCTGAACTTGTACCTTCATACTGGATGATTTTTGTTTGCTTAACAAAAGACCTATATGCCCATTCCCAATTGCTCTTAAGGAGGAAAAGAAAAGGAATAATTTAAAATTGCCAATCTGAAGACAATACAGTTACTCTTACAGGGGGATGAAAGGAGAGGTGTGGTTATGGGAATAATGAAACATAGGGAAGAAGCACTGAACTGTGGCTCTGGGGAGGTAAACTGGAGGAAAAGGATAAATGGACAAGAAAGCTGCTTTTTCAAGAAACTCCTCCCTGATTATTGAGAATCAGGTCCTCTCTTTTTCTTCTTTCCATTTACTCTGAAATTTCAGATTAGGGACAGCTGCTTCCTCCTATTTCTCCTGGATGGTTGGACTCGATCTTGAAGGTCTTTTCCAACCTAAATGATTCTGTGATTCTATGATTCTAGCCTAATGAAAATATACATATAATACAGGTGTAATATAGAGACTGTTGCCTGTCTCTCACAGTGTAAGCTTTGATATCTCCTGATCATACCTGCTTCCAGCAGAAGGCTTATCAGATGGTAAATTCAAGATTTGATACTCAGATAATATGAGGAAAAGCCCTTGACGTGTTGGATTGGTGGACTGGGGTGTGTAAGAGCAGGGCCCCCCGTCTTTCCTGTCCCATAGTTAATGAAGCAGTCCTCTCTGCTTCTTGGTGTATTTGGGCTGCGGAGCATCAGTACTTCTCTGTGCTTGCTGTAAGGGCACCAGGCCAACCTGAAGTGCTATTTCATGCTGGTTTTTCTGCTGAAAGTATTTCAAAAGGGATTGTTCTTTGAAAACAGTGCAAAACAATTGTTCATTTAAAAGAAATAAGCTATAAATCTGCTTTTGTAAAGCATATTTAGTCATGTAATTGGAGAGAAATTTTCTGTCAGCCTCAGACGTACAATTTTAGGATAATTGGCTAAAATCAATAGTGACTGAATTTACATGTCTGTGTCACGCAACTAGCTTACAACTCTTGTTGAATATACAGAATTTAAATTTCATGCTTGTGATCAGTATGTCTTGTTTTTAACAAAAAAGCTTTAAAATACCAATAATATTCTGAAGTTTATTTTCTAAGATGCATGCACATCCATAATGGATTAACAGCATGTTTTAACAAACCATTTATTTGCTTTAGGAGTGACAGAGAGAAGCTGTTTCAAACAGGATCTCTCATCACCGTCTATCTCTAGTCACCTCCTACTGAACTTAAGGTTGAATACTGGGGGTCATGAGGGAAAGAAAACAATAATTAAAGGGAAAAAGTTGATTGAGCTGGTTTTTTTCTCCTTCAGTACGATTAACATATAAGAAGCTGGCTGAGTACTCTACTGTATGTCATTAGTTCAAACGTTTCTGACTTGATTTAACTTTAATGGTGACTTTTTAAGTTGCATTTCTGTATTTTGTGGAGAGCAGCTAAAGTAGTAAAGGCAGTAAAAGTTCTTGTTAGAAGATCTTGTTTCTATAAATCTTAATCTTGGAATTCTGTTAGATTACAATTGGACTGTTTCTAAGAACTCACCCCACCTCCCCAAAAGTTGTCGTGAGTTCTTTTATTAAAGCTCAGAAAATTATTCTTAGACTAACAGTGGTGGGGAGTAAAGCAGGAGTGTTTACAGAGTTCACTTCTAAATTGACTGTGATAAGTGGCAATGCAATGTATTATGATTAGAGGTTTCTGGGAGACTCTTTAAGAAGGTTAACTGCAAGGCAGCTCTCAAAAGAAAGCATTTATCTTAGTGGTCATCCTTCAGTGTTTTATACTACTGAGATTTTTTTGTGGGTGGTTAGAACCATTTTTTGTGTTTTATTAGCTGTATCTTGAATACCTCCTACAAGCTGAATGACAGTTTAGGGTTATTAAATCTGTTCTTAGTACGTTTTTTTATCCATAGTTAATCTTGACTAAATATATGATAGTGAAAAACCCTTTTTTCTCAGTTGCTGCCCATATTTGTTAAAGAAATTATTCCATTTGACATTTGTTTAGGCTGCAGTTTGATAAAATACTGTATACAATATACTTTTTCAGTTTGGCATTCAACAGAGTCTTTCATGGATTTATTTCTTCTTGCATTATCTTATCTTCCCTTCTAGTATGCTAAGGCTTCCTTTTCATATTAAGTATTTTTTTCACTCCATGACAGACACTTTCACAAATGCATACTCTATGTCTGTATTGCTAGAGATCTGTAAGATTGTGGTTTTCAGGTGTTAGGTTACATTTATAGTTGAGTTGCTTTGGTATCATCTGCTTTCTCTAATCCTATGTATGGTATATTGCTTTAATGCAAATTGTTCTTTAAGATTACTTCCAGAGACTTTACTAAAAGATTTATATGATTTTATACTTTTTGTTTGTCTAAAAGCCATGTCTGTTATCAGATTAATAGTTGATAGGTCCCCCAAGGAAAGGCATCTCTGTATTTCACTATCACTGAGCAATGGTCTATGCAGTATAAAGTCATTCTCATCTGTAATTGCTGTCATGGAAATTTTCACAGAAAATTGTATTGTTCTTTCTTACTATAGATGTAGAAACTTAAATGTAAAAGGTCTTTTCTTCCAGTCATAGGAAGGCTAGCAAGCTATTATGGAAGCAGATAAAACATGACATTAACTCCAAGGACTACTGTCTTAAATGAGACAGAGTAAATCAGCTTTAAAACATGGAATCATTGAATAATTGGGTTGCTGGTCAGGTCATGTCTTGGGGCAAGATCAACTATACCCAGGTCATTTCTAGCAGACATTTGCCTAAACTGTTCAAAAAGACTTCCACTGGCAGTGGCCGTCTTTCCCCAGCAATTCTTCCAGTACTCAATTGCTATTCATACTTACCTGCCATTATCATTAGACCTTGGCTAGATATTAGGAGGAAAAACCTGCAACTTTTTCTCCCGCAATTCACACACATTACTACTTGTTTTGTGTGCCATGGGTATGGAAAAAAATGTTCTATTTCAATGTGACATAGCATTTTATGTTTTCACTATCATGTTGCCGCTCGTAGACTATTTATTGTCATTTTTTCCAATGTTTTCTCGTCAGTCATTTCTCTGACTGCTTTTGTTGCTCTCCCCTGAACAGTCTCCATATTTTTCATGGAGACTCATATCCAGATTGGATTCAGTATTTCAGCCAAGATCTTCCTGAAGTCACGCAGATAAAAAGAATCACTTCTGTCTTGCAATCTATTTCTGTTTATACTTCACAGTATAATGTTGGCCTTATTCACAACAGATCTTTAATATGGAGTTCTTCCTGAGTTTTCTAAACAGCTTCTTTGGTTTGTCAAGGCATTTTTATTCCTGTTTTCATGGCACTTAAAGATCCTCCCAGTCTCAAGTCTCATTGAAATGTAATAAATAGATTTTCTAGTCCATCATCCATGTAGTTAATGAAAACATTAAATAGAGTGGAATCCTGAATAGTTTTGGGTGCAATACCACTTGCGTAAATAAATTCCCGGCCATTAGAAAGGGATGGTTCCTTTCATCTTTTCTGTTGTATTTTAGTATGAAGTGACATTAAATATACTGAGATATTTATGCAAGTTTGTTGGTACTTCTCACTGGAATCATTAGTATCTTAAATCCTGATCTTGCAGCTGCAAGTGTGCCCATAAAGAGACTGTTACGTTCACTGTCTTTGTATTAAGGAGACTAGCTTGAGGTAATAGGTTGCTGTGGAGTAGAATGCAGTCAGGCTTTGCTGGGGAGGAGAAGTTTCATTTAATGAGTTTTGCTTTTCCAGGGAAAAGTTCTCCCTCTCTTCCTTGTAATGAACAACCATATTATAGTGGAGGATATATAGATTGGGAATCCTAGGAATTACTTTGTGTATGTCAAAGCAAAATGTACAGAATAATTACCAATACAGAGCAAATGCTGTTAAATTTAACATGTATTTTATTAATCTGAGAGTTTACCTAATTTTACCACGTACAGTTAGAGTGATTTTTCTTGGTGTTAAAAGTACTACCCTGTTATTTGTGTAACAGATTAGTTTGCCAAAAAAGAGAGGAAAAACTACTAAAAGCAAAAAGGATTACTCTTTATAAATATTACTGTTAAAGAATGTCATTTAATTCAGTGCTCTAATAAATTATTTTAAAATGTCTTTTATTACCATCATTTATTAAACAATAAGGAGACATTTTGGCTGCAAATAGTGATAACATCTCTATAGAACTGTGTTTGGATAGTTATTTTTTTCCTGACACAGTAGATAATTAGGAATTATAAATTACGCTTACACTCTTAAGCATGTTAGCTGGAGAGTATATCAGACTGTATGTTATTCTTGGTGCCAGTTCAGGTCTTGATTTTCAAAAATTCTTGCACAGAAATGCATGATGAGTTTCAGTTTCTAGCAGCAAAGCGGAAGTGTATTACTCACCTGAGAGATTTAGACAAAGACCTTGCCACCTGTTTACATTCTTGAATGAAGTTTACTTCATGTTTGTAAGAGAGAGAGTAATTTTTGTCAGCTGTTTTGCTAGCATCTTAGCCTTGTTCCTAGTGGTGAGATAACCTCACTTCAAATGTTTCCTGCAAAAATGGTGATAGTAATTTTTTAGCAGGGTGACTGCATAGCTAAAATAAATTGCTCCTGTTCATCAGATTTGGTTCCTCCATAGGAGACTTGAAGTATGTTGACAGGGTTGCACAGCAACTTTCACAGATGTGGGTAAACTAGTGTGTGATATGTAATAAAAGATATATGATAATGTAGAGCTACAGGCTGCTTCATAAATGCTTGGCTCTCTTCATTTACAATGCCTCACCAGCATGGGCAAGGTATTTTTCAACCTCTATCTCCCAGGGACTTAGTGGAGGAACTGTAACTCTAGTAGTATACTAGGCCATGCAGAAGTAAAGGAGGCCGCTTCGTCTTATTTAGATGCCCTGTCACAATCTGCATCTTTATTTTGTGCTCTCTAAAATAATAATAAAAACTGTTGAGTCTCTCTGTCTTCCCTCTGTATCGAAGTAGTTAATTAATAAGGATGTAAGCAATCAACATGTATCATTTGGTAGAATATACAGTCCTGCTCTGCCGAACTCTTGTTAACCCGGGTGCCTGGTTAAAAGCCACTGGATTAAGTATTTGAGGTTATTACTGTTCAGATTATCCATGATAATAGACACAGATAATATGCCGACATACTCCAGGAGTATGTCTGTGCAGACAGGTGCAGACAGATGCAGGCTTGCTCTGCCCACACTCTGAGCAGGCTGTTTGTGAGCCAGTTCCTGTCTGGAAACCATCAGCGTGTTGGTGGCACTACGCCCAAGCTGAAACACCTTGTCTCTTAGATAGATGAGACTTTACAGCTTCTCAACTGAAGCTGACTCACATTCAGGCAGCTTTAAGAGTACTGGCAGTGTGAATTTGCATTCAGCTGTCTGTCTATGTAGACGTATTATTCTGCATTACTGTGGAAGGAGTTCAATAGAAATCCCCATCCTTGTATTCTTGTGCAGTCGTCTCTCAACATTCGTAGGTTTAAGGCCTCGCAACTACACTTACATTTACTATGAAGATAAGAATTAAAAAATACGTTCACAAAAATTTGGGGGGGGCAATACAAATTTGTGTATGTGCTGTGGGTTTGATGCAAATCTTAGAGCATCTCAGTGGAGCACTTATGGAGTCATATGACAGCAGCTATTTCACATGACTATGAACCACTATTTCCTGGAAGTGTTTGGTATGAATCATTATTTCCTGGAATTAAGTGTTTGGTTACTTATTTTCCCAAGATAGGACAAGTGCTGTACTGAATGGAATTGTCCCGTGAGCCACAAGACAATAGAGAAAAAAGATTTTGTTAGCTTTCCCTTGCAAAAACGTTCTCATAACTTCTGGTTGGCTTTCATAATCCCTCAACACCACCAGCTGAGAAAAAGCATGCTAGGGTCTGCAGAACCTTCTGGTTGGGGCTTGCAGAATCCAGAGTGCAGATTTTTTCAAAGCATGTTGACTGGCTCTCCTCTCCCGTGGAAGGTTTTAACTCATCTGCCACTTTAAAGTGGGGCTAGAGAGTGTTGCACAGTTGAACAGTTAGGACCACAAGAATGTGTGATCTTTTTGGCTGGCAATACAAAAAAGATGGATGCGAGCGAATCCCATTATCAGATGTTAAATGATACCAAATAATTCAGTAGTTCTGACTCTTCTTCCTCACTAGTCAGGTTTGTGTTTTCACTGCCAATTCTGAGGCAGTGAAATAATCTAAATTTTGGAGGAGAAGTAAAATTTCAGTATAGCTTCATGTAGTTTTCAAGTCAATTTAAAACCTTTTTTCTGTTTGTTGCTTTTTACAGCTATAATATGTGTTACACATAATGAAATAACATTATATATCATTAGAAACCTCATAGATGACAAGTATTTACCACGAAATTTGCTATTAGATGAGCAGACATTGTATTGGGTCTGGCTGGGATGGAGGTAATTTACGTAACTTAAAAATTAATCTAAATATATTTACAAACCTTGGAATTTCTGAGATGTAGATTTCTTTACCTATTTTCATTCTGAGTGTGTTGGGTTTGTGATGGTTATGTCAATCTTTATCTTCACATATTAAATATCTTTAGACTGATAATTATGGTATAAATAGATCTATATTTTGCTGTTTACCAGAGGCACCTACTTTACAGCAATGATCACCATGAATTAAAGGTTAGGATTTAATCCCACTGGTGTTAATTGCAGAGAGGGCAAATCTTTGTCCTACGTATCCTGAAAACCAGAGGAACATTGCAAAACCTTTTTATTAATAATGTTCAAAACAGCAACAAAATTGTTGCTTGATGCAAGTTAAAAATTGGAAAATGTTCCATGATGCAAACCACTGGAACATTGCCAAAACTTCTGACTAACCTTTCTTTGTAATTTTAATACAGTCTGCTATCAGATAACTGTAGAGGGACTAACCTAATCTTATTTAATTTAGAAGAAGAGTATTTTATGTAATAACGCAATATGCTGTTTCTTTGGCTTTAAAGTCACAGACTACCTGTTGCTGACACTTTCTGTCAGAAAGCTTATGTTATCACCCCTGGAAAGAAAGCCCATCATCTAGGGTTAGGACACATTTCTAAAACAGAAGAGTATAGACTTGTATGTAAAAGGTACTGTGGAGAAAAAGCTGAAATTGTGTTACATTTTGATTTCTGTTTGAGCCAGATGCTCAGAAGAGGTCATATTTAGATTTTATATGGTGCATAAATTCTCTGCTTTCTGCAAGGTGAGAGGAATTGTTAAACACAGTAGCAAATCAGCTCTCTTCTATTTCAGTGTTTTAAAAATTTAAGATTTTAATGAAAATGTTATGGAATTGATATTGTATTGAGCACATAACATGAAAACACTGGCAGTCTTCTGCAAATTACTATGCAGCAAGTTTTATGCATTATTATAAGGTTTATAGAAAACAATATACCTATATCACATTTCACATTAGCATTATGGATCTGTGACCCTCTGATATTTTTTTTAAAGTACCTGTTATTTAAAATAATTAATAGCTTTCATTTAAATTAAGACTGTTGGAGACTTATGGCATCCTCTTTTAAACATCATTTAACTGTGATTGAAATGAAGAAGACAGAATAATAAATGAGATTATTTAAGTGTATGAATAAAATGCAACTGTTTATCTAAAATTGATCCATGTCTTATAACTTTGAGAGTAAAATAAATGGGTTGTTTTTCTTTGACTCCATCAGAAATATTGTCCTATAAATATTTACATTAATGCATTAGGAACTTTGAAATAAAAGTGAAATAGCTTTCTTGACATTTTTGCTGGCAAGCAAAGGACTATGAGAATTCCAAACTTCTAGCTCACCTTGACTGTATGAAGTTCATGAGCCGTATTCTTACATTTATTAGCAGTTGGAGCCTAAGGTTAATTTACGACTCATTTATCCATGTTTATTTTTTAATGATTGATCTTATATAGTTCTGGAAAAAGGCATAGGCCATAACATATTCTGTTCTAAAAGCTATTAAGTATTATATGCTTTTTCTTGGCTGATAAGTCATAGTCTGTCATTGAATGCATTGCAGAAGATTAATATATTTCTTTTGTTTAGGAAAATAAGGGACAGACTATGGCCTTGCCAACGTGAGCATTTTAGAGTATAAGAAATAATAAGATACTGCAAGATCTGTGCTTCCAACTGCATGTTGTAAAAATTACCTTTGTCATATGTCCTCACAAACTATTTACGATGTGCCCCTGCTAGCTTCTATGTAATTCTATATGTTTCTGAGTGCTGTAAGGTTCTGTTTGCTTATGGAGATTGAGGGGTCAGCATTCCAGAGGAAAAGATTCTTCGTGAACAATTAGATCAAGGAACCTCTGTTCTAAATGTTATATTTTACTTCTAGAATTACAGTTTTGTGGTGACACAATGAATAATAACAAATTCATAGGAAAACGTTTAAGTAAATGTGAGGAAGATGTCCAGAGATTTCTGTACTGAGGTCTCTAGGGTACCAAATTAACAGGATAATATAAAAATATGTTTTATTTGTATCACTTTGCTTTTTATTATTCAGTCTGTTTGATTTGAATAATTCACAACAGATTTATGTAAGATATTCCAGAATTCGGGAAAGTGAATTTAAAAAAATAAATACTAAAGATTTTTAAAAGCAAGAGATTTTACAGAAATATTGTTAGCTATCATATTGTAGTAAAATAGACTGAGATAAATGTTTTATGGGATAGTTAAATAATGAAAAATCTATAAAGAGAACTTTTTTGGCTAATCAGTTTATTTCATGATTAGATTAGACTTGACAATGTTTGCTATTTAAAGAGTGTTCAGAAGGTAGTTGATTGTTCTCCTAGTGGTTAAAAGAAACATCTCATGTAGTATGATGTAGTAGTATATGTTCTGTTTTAATGATAATAGAACAATTTTTATTTTATTTTATCAGACAGGAAGCTTTGCTTGCTGCAATTAGTGAAAAAGATGCAAACATTGCCTTGCTTGAACTGTCTGCTTCAAAGAAAAAGAAGACTCAAGAGGAAGTAATGGCTCTTAAACGAGAGAAGGACAGATTAGTACATCAGTTAAAACAGCAGGTGGGGAGACATTCATTTTCATACTTTCAGGGCAACAGAAAATTGGCATTATTTTCATTTGTGCTATTTTAGTCTAACCTCATATTGAAAGTCTTCAAGCCAGGTCTGACATGTGACAGTAGTTATGAAAGGTAGGACGTGTTCAATGTAAGTGTTTATTGCTTCTCTATGGTTGTTAAATATTTAGCTGCACATTTGCTTGACTCATACTATATGCAGCCAATGCACTTTCTGTTTTCCCTCCTCTTATTGCTTCCAACCTTCTTCATTATATGAGACAGAGAAGAGCAGATGCTCTTTGCCATAAAGCAAGATCTATCCATTCTGTTAACTCTAACCTTCTTCTGTTCAGTTAGTTGCTTATCTGTTGTAAAATAATTTTGTTTTCAGAAGGTTTCGGGCTTTCTGAAAGGTTACCTGGAAATCGGGATTATCCTTAAAATAAATTCTCTAGTGACTAAAAATCACCCTGTCTTCAACACCGTAAGTCATTCAAGGTTTTAATAAAAGTGTAGTTATGAACTGTAGAAATAGATTTTATCACAAGCAACTTTAATTTATGTTCTGCTTTATTAATGAGGAAAATAACCATACTAGACACAGTACACATGTACCAGGCACAGCACATATGTCTCTTCTCTGTCTAATTAAAATGTTTAAAGCTCTGCATACTGTGCAGTGGCTACTCCCCCTGATTTTTCAAAGGTAATAGTGATAGCCAGAAGAGGTACTGTAGGCAAGAGGACAAAGGATGTTCAGATAGCCTAGGTAGTAAAGACCTGTGCTGTGTGTCCTGTATGTTGTTAAACACCTTTCTTTCCTTCTTCAGAATAGGTGAAAAAGATGATAAAGACATTTTCAGACCATGTCTGAAGGCATTGTATCTGATGTTTTCCTTTGTGTGACATTAGTGAATTCTGTGATTGTTGCTTGAGGGGAATACCATTGGCAAAATCATCCTGGTCTCCTTAGCCTGTCAAAGTAATCACTCTGCTGTCAGGCAGCGTGCCCCTTTACAAATGAGCATCCCATGTTAATAATGTTTAGGACATACTGCATAGTCAGTGTTATGATTCATTATTCTGAATCACGCATTACATACTGTAGAACTCCATGCACTCAATAACAGAAAATTAAGGAAAGCCTTTGCTGCTATGCTAAATTCCCAGTAGCTCTGACCTCATTTATCTAATCATTATAGCTTTTTCCCACAGGTCTATAAAAATAGGAAACAGCCCCTGAGCATGAACTTACCATCCACTCATGATCCTGACTTCATTACAGACGTTCCAGCCAAGTACCTGTGTTCCAGCCATGATGCATTCATGTCTCAGGTCAGTCAGCTGGCCAGGAGACATCCAAATTTTATATGTTAGATAGGCAGACATGCTTTATGCTTTTTATTACTTCATCCCACTGTGCTGCATCAGAGCAGATGATGTTATGTTCCAAATAATTTTAGGGATTTTTTTGTTTGTTTTCTTTGAAAAAGAGAAGGCAGTTATTTTCTCTTTTGGATATCTTCTTTTTTCACCTTTATCTTTCTTTACTGAAGAGTGATTGAATACATCACTTTGCCATGTTCCATGATACCTGTCACGGATATTTTTAAAATGTTCATCAGAGACTTGGGCAAACTGCGTGGTTTTGGTTGTTTTTGTTTTTGGTTTTGTTTGGTTTTGTACCTTTAAGCTGTTGCTGAAAATTGTTCAAAACATTCATAACTTTCTTCAGACAGAGTGAAGGAACAGCAGAAGAGGATTGCTAGAGAGGCATTGTTTTGGATAACTTCAATTAGAATTGTAACCAAATACTTCAAATACCTCCATTATTTATAGTGATAAAGATCTTCAGTAAAGCTATTTAACTAGATTAAATTGATGCCAAAATAATCTCCCTGTTATCTCAGACACCACAAAAAAAAGAGACACCAGGAACAGGAATGTGGTTTAACTAGGTCACCACTTTATTACACTTAAGAATTATCTGATAATAGAGGTTGTAGAGATCATTCATACTTCTTTAATCCCTTTGGGGAGAACCACTGTCAGCCCCCAAAGCTTTCACATGTGCACCCAACACAAAGGCTTGTTAGTGCTTCCTTGCTATGACTGCGCTGGGCCCGAGGGGGAAGTGACGGATTCCACACAGTGTGATATATCCACCCTGTTCCTCAGTTTCTTTGAGAGATGCAGTCTCCCAGTCTTTTTCTGATTCACTGGAACTTCAGTGAACGATCAGCTGCAGCATCAAATTTTTTCTTATGGCCTTATTTGTCCCATCCCCCATTTCCACAGCTGTTATACTGCTGAAAGAAAGAAGAAACATAAAGCCCAACTTCTCCAGCCTAATGTGATCATGAAAGGAGAGACATTTTTAAATATTAGAAGATGACTCACTGGATAAAAGGCCCCCAAGTCCACTCCTGTTCTGTATTATAGAGGAATTTTTGCTCTGACAGGCAAAATAACATGGTGAGCAGTGATAAAAATCTATATTCCCTTCATGTATATCCACAATAGCAAATGGATTTTTGATGCATCTACCTACTCAATCAAGCAGGAAGCCTTCTGTTCATGGCTACAAGAGGCTGAGAACTTACCAAGGCAGCAGGGCAAAGGATGAGAAAAGCAGACCTTTCATGTTGCTCATCACAAAGGTTCTCTGCCTTTCAGTTAGCGATGGGAAAGCTAGGCGGCATATGAAGCACTGTGGCTGAAAATCTTATTAGCAGAGCAGCAGTAAGAGTAGGCTTTCCCTGTTCCACAAAGAGGCATCAGCTGGTAAATGTGTTGCAAACTCCTCCTTTCTGCTTCAGCATCTGCAATTCAGACATTTATTCTCATATATTTATATCCTAGAGGAAGTCCCGTTCTTGATTTGCACATCAAATAATGCACCTCCTGAACATAAAATATCTGATATATCTGTTCTGGGTTGCTAGAAAATTGCTACTATTACAGGTGCATCAATTTTAGGAGATTTCTTCATTAAATGTAAAACTATTTTCTACTGTGTTTCCGAAGACAGTTGTTTTACCCCACTTATTTTTTCTGTCTTCCTTTTACGATTCCTGTGCCACTTCTGATGTTCTCCAAATTTTGCTGAGAAGTGTTCTTTTCAGAACCAGACTTTCATTTCACCATTGTGTTAGACCTGCAAAACAGAAGGGCAGTTGTTGCAGTGTAAAGTAGCAGTTAATACGGATTATGTCTTAAATCATGTAGCCAAGCTATTGGGAAATAATTTGTAATTATTTTAGAGTGCTAACTGGAGCTAGAAATTTGCTTGAACATTATTTCACCTTGCCTGGAAATCTACAAGCACTGTTGTAGATGTCAGCAATGCTCATATAGAAACAACATCCTACAGTTTCTTTAGATAATCTTGTTATATTTTCCTCATTATACTGCAGACTTCATGTGGTGATGCTGCAATTGAGCTTCTAATTGCATCTGCTCTCCTTATGTCCTCCATGTCTCCCAAGAACATCTTGTTTTTCAAAGACTTGTCATTTTAGTAAAGAAGCAATAATTTGAAATTAGCCTTCAGTGAGGATCAGTTTTACCATTTGAAATAGAAAATATTATTTCAATCAAGTTTTATTTTGTGATCTTTATAGACAGGTGAATGACTTTGGCCTAAATAAGCTGTTGTGAAACTTCAACCCTTGTGCTGCATCATCATATATCTACAGTTTAGTTTGCTTCTTGCTTTTGTTTGCAGTTTGGGGAGTTTCTCTCTCAGAAACTCTCTGAGTCTCTGTTTCTGCTGCTGTCTCTTTCAGTGGCATCCTAGACTTTGTCATGTAGTTGATAAACTCCAATTCCCTATTTCTAGCAATTTCAAATCATGCTGTATTATGGATCATTGCAATGGATAATACTTTAAAAAGCACAGTGTTATACTCCAAGGCTAGGATGCTGGTTTGCTATTGCTGTTGAAGTGATGGCTTCAGTGTCCAAGGTAGATCACCGTAGCTTGGAAAGTCCTCTGCTGATATGAAAAAGTAAGTACGACAGCTTTTTTTGAGAGACCTACAAAGGCTGTTTCTTGAGAGAGAGAGAGGAGTGGTATGTATGTGAACTCATCAGAATCCAAGATTTCCGATTGTATACATGAAATGCCTAGGAATATCCTCCTTGAGGCATAAGAAGGGAAGTCACTATCTTTGGAAAATCTTGTTGATGAAAGTAAAGTTCCTAGTGTCAGAATTTTTTTTCATACAAAAAATATGAATACTCCTCCTTAACGTTTCCATGTGCAGAAGAGAGCCAGCTACTGCTCTTTCACCTAACTCTGATGAGGCCAGTGAGGGTCGCAATTTAAGGGAAGGGGTTGTGGAGTTTTAATGGATATACTTCGTAACATTTATAGGTGCTCACCTAGTTGGAATATCAAAATGTTTGCAAATTCATCTACTGCTACTCAGAATGCTGTACAAGAGCAGTGGTGGCTCCCACCATGTGAGGCCATCATAGGCATCAAAAGCCTGCTTCATATTTAAAAAGGTAGGGCACAATATGTAGTAGATGTCTTAAAGGTTCAGGAGGTCAATTCTATTAAACTCAGTGGAGTAACCCAAAGTATTGAGGTTACTCATAGAATTTTATTGTTATTGGATTAAGGCCAGAAAAACAGATTCTATCGCTGTGCTGTAATGTATCGCAGACTTGCACTGAGATTGAATTGCCTAAATGCAAATGTAGCTGCTTTCACCACAGACTTACACTGTGAAAAACTTCTCTAATCACTCTGGTAGACTTCTGAAGCATCCTGGTGTATTTTTCAACTGGAAGCTTCTTGGCTTTCCAAAAGCTTCCTTAAGGTTGCTTCAGAAGAATGTTAATATTGTGCCACAGGCAATGAGCATGAAAAATTCCATGAGAGGAGAACAAGTACCAAGAGCTTTTCAGTATCTAGGAGTAACAGGCTATTGTCTGAATAGGCACCATTCTGGCAAAGATAAAACAAATACAATGTACTGCCTGCTTAGGCATGAATATTCATCTTAGTGTATCCATGTCATAAACTTGATGTTATTTTATATCTTTTATTTTTTAATATGGTTTGTCTTACAACAGTGAAATCAGTTAAAACTCAGTTTGGACACAAAGTATCTACTTACCAAATGCATGCCCCACCCCACCCAACTCAAAAAGGCCTCTGCGTCCTTTTCTTTTTAATTGATCAATTATTATTATAGTCATAAAGTATCAATGTTTTCCACATTGACAAATGTACTGATTTCCATTGCTCAACAGTGCCTGCAGACTGACAAAGGACATCCCAACAGTAATCTGAACTAAAATAGAATTAAACCAGAAATAAGATGTGTTTAAAAAAGTCTCAATTGCAAATTTCAGGGTTTTTTTTCTCTTTCTAAATACTTCATGACTTAAATAATGCTCCTAGCACCAAATATGCATTTGAATGCCTTTCTCCAATTTTTCTATTCTAATTTTTCTGGCCTTTGGGAATGTCAAACAGATTGTAAACTACCAAGACATTGATTTTGAAGTAATTTGTCACAATTCTTCACAATGAAAAAGAAGCATCTTAAAGAAATGAAATATATCGCCTTTGTAAGGGAATGAGAACATACGTGATTTATTTTAAATATGAAGCTACAGATGTACATATATTAAAGACGAAAATATTATTTATGTGAATGAGTTGAGCAGTCTTTTTATGGATTGTGACTGTGTGAGTTTAAGTAAAACTGTTATTTCTAAGCTGGAAGAAAAGCATTCATTTTATCTCATGTGCTGGCTTACATTTACAGGTTTTTTCACATTATATTTTGATAACCTAGGAAAATTATTTGTATCACAACGTATCCAAATGTAAAATTAGTTGTAATAATACTGACCTCTATGTTGCAAACACCTTCCCATAAGAAATGAGTGTATTGTAATGATTTAAATACAATTTAGCAGCTGCAATCTCTCAGTTAAATATTTATTGTTTAGTCGTTTAAATAAATGGGAAGCATAGTAATGCACTCCCAGCAAAACCGAATCACTGGAATTGTTTTGATTCATACACCAAATGCTGTATTTTGAGAGGCATAGAACTTTGTAGTAGGCTTAAAAAACCTTTTAGAAATACAGTATTAGACAAAATCACCACAAGGGCTTGGCTGAGTGATTATGTAATATTTATAATCACCCTGGCCAAGATTCCTTTTGAGAATTCTGAGACAGCTATTTTTAGAGAAATTTGCACAGTGATGCAATCCTTCATGAAATAATTAGCTTAAAGTCCATTTTTAGAACATCTCAAGAGATTTTGGTAAGAGCAGAAGACACTGCTATGTTACTGATTCATTCTGAACTTGGATACTGCAAGAAAATTTCCCAGTTGCCTCTTTTCACTTTGGGGATATAGAGCCAAAAATGTAAGTGGAGTTGGCCAAAATGCAAGGTCTTCTAACTCCTTGAGAGCATTTTATTTTTCTTCTCAAAACATGAAATTAGAAACCTTTCCAGTGTTTTCAAGACTGCAGGTGTACAGAATACTCTGGCCAGAGGCAAAGCTGGTGTTTGGCAGTCTTCTCTAGTCTATTAGTTTGCTACTCTATATTTCATCACATGAACATATTGCTAATGAAACAAAAAGGGTGAGAAACAATCAAGGCATTTTAAAAATCCGTGTAACCACAGTTTCTCAGCAAATTAACCACTAGCAATATTTTCTCATGCATGCAATACACAGAAGTATTTCTTGCTAATTAACATCCAAGTGTTTCAAAGAAATCTTTCAGCAGCAAAGGAGTAAAATGGAATTGAAGGCAGTGTGTTGCTTTACATACACTGTTCTAGTTACGTACATCAGAAATAGTGCTAATGTGATATTATGGTGCTGATATCAAGCACTCAAGAATAACAAAATACCCCAAGTTATATTTTTTACTGTTAGATTAATTCAGCTGTATTGCATTGTGTATTTTGTGATATTGAAAGTGTTTATATTACTGTATAAGAAAAATAATAGAAGTTGTGATTGTGATTATTCTGGCAGCCCAAAACATTATTCTGCAACACTGTGCATTACTTAATTGCATTTAAGCCCTCTAATGTTTAACAAGTGTGGGAACAAAAAAGTCTTGCAGTGCTTTCTTATGGTGTCTGTAGACCTTATCATCTGTAGACCTTGTGATCAGTAGCACTGTCCTGGTATTGTGTTGGTTCCTAATCACTATTGCTTCTGTTTCTGATGCTGTCAAACTAAGTTAATGTTTCTGATTTCCTTGAATTTCACAGGTGGCAATATTATAGGAGCACAAAATACTACATTATTATTATTATTATTATTATTATTATTATTATTATTATTATTAACAACATAGATCTGCTTCAGAGAGAGGTTTATTGTACTGTTGAGTCTAAATGTTACTGCACAGTAAATAGAATCGATGTTATGAAGCCATTCACATGGGTACTGCGGACATGTTTGACCATTGTGCTATTTCTTTCCTCTTCTGTTTATACCGTTTACTATCACTCATAATATTGGTCTTAATCAAGCTTTAAGCACCTAACTTTGAGCAAAGGAGTAGTCTGAGACCCTTAAGTTTTAAGAGTTTTATTTTTTTACAGTTATGCTACACAAGCTCGTTGTTTTATTTTGGGCAGGTAAGAATAGATGTTCAAATAACTTCATATGTTGAACTCTCATATGAGGAAAATCAATCTGGTTATTTTTTCCTTAAAAATTCTCAGGCAATTTAGCAAAATAGCTATTAATCTCTGATTTTAAATGTGTCAGTTCAGACTCCATTGATATCAATACAAGCAGCCCATGCATTCAGTGACCTTAAATTTTTTTTACTATCTTAAAAATCCTTGTAGTTTATACTTTTCTATTAATTAGAAATATCCTAAGGCAACATTTCTGCATGTCTTCACATTGGGTTTTATTCCCTTCACTTGTAATCAGAATTTTAAATCTGTATTTCTGAATCTGAGTCTGTAATTCTCAATTTTGCAAAGTACAAGCACCTTAGATATAAACCCAATGCAGACAAATTAGTGTAGGAGTGAAACAGCAGAGTGCCACTTCTCCCTATAGCTTAACGCAGCAGGCTCCATATGGCACAAGGTAAGAAAGAGAATGTGTCTGTGTAGCTAATAGCCTTTGCCTGATCAAATTAGTTAATTCAGAAGAAATCTTCTGTGTTGGAAAAATACTGAAAATGTTGGCAGTGCTCACACAACACTTTTCACACATTCTCAGTAAGATTTGACAATTTATATTATAGAAGTTGAAGGACTTGGGTCATAGCTGGATATGGCATCACTTTTTCCTCCTTATGCTCTCAGGAATCCAAATTCTTTCAGATGGTATTTTTGCACAAACATTTTCCAATGAGAGGGGCATTTTTTGCCTTGTAGCCTATAGCAGTCAGACCCTGAAGGCATCACAGGCCTGGTACATAAGTCCTTTCCTGCTTTGTAGTTGGTGATCTACTTTAAACTCTGTTACTGTTTGTTCTCTGTTCAGAGCTTTTTCATTCTTGAAGAATTTATATCATCTCTTAAGCATGGCCATGGCTAATGGCACCCTTTTTTACTGGTGATAATCTCATTGTGAACTTATAGTAGAACCTCTTAATAGCTATAGCTGTCATAACACACTTTGTTCAGACAAACAGTTTAACTTCACTGAGACTGAAAATCTTAAATGGAAAAAGTAGGTAATGCAGATATAAAATAATGTATATATTAACACTGGAACTTTTGTAATTTTGGGTCTGGCTGGCTTGATAGGTGAAAATGGGTATTAAGTATCTCAGATAAGAATAGTGAATATCTCCATTATATAAATGCATGAACTCCTAAGCCAAAAGGTTTTGGGTTTTTTTTGTCCATGAGACATTTTTGAAACAAGTCCCTAAGTTCTACTACAAAGTACTCCATGATAATAAAGCTAAATATAGTCTAACACTTGATCTCAAGTACAGTGCTAAGTAGTCAGTTATTTAAAAAAATTGTAAAAATTGGGTGTAAATTTTTTCTGCTCCTGTGATGGTGGATAAAACTTATCATTTCTACAATCTAGCATCAAACAAAGATTAGTTATAGGTGAGATGTCTCTATAAAGCATAGCAAGACAGTGCTGTGATGTTATCTCCATTTCGGTCCATATTCCAATATACCATCCATGTGTTGAAATTTATGTTTTATTTATCAATTTTTACTGCATATAATGGAAGAAATGTAGTAATTTCAGCTTAGGCTATATTTGTATATGATACAAATGAGAGACCTGGGCTTGGTAATGAAATTGCAAAACTTACAGCGGAAAAGAACTATTCAGACATTAAAGATGCTGAAAGACAATCAGTGCTACTAACCAGAGATTTGCAGTTTCAAAGGTCTTGTTTAGTTACTGAAGTTTCTGATTCATGTCTGGTTTTAAATAATTATTATGGGGAAGTATCTTTTTAATGAGTTATTTCCTGTTGTAAAAAAAAAGAAAAAAACCCAGAGAACCTTACCTTCTTACGTTGCTTGTCTGCATTTAGTAGGACCTGGCCTGAGATGTCCTCAGGCAGCTACTGTTTCAGAGCTTTAATTATGCTTTTTAACCCACTTCTTTGTGTCTATGTTCTTACATACTTCTATGTAATTACCAAGTTTAGCAGTAGGACTCAGACAAATACTTTTAGCATGACTTTAGCCTATACATTACTGAGTATGCTGTATTATTACAAGATATTTCCTGTGCTTCAAGCCATCCTTTTTATTCACAGAACTTAAAAAGACTTCAAAAACACAAACTCTAAATGCAGAGACCACAACTAAAAAGTCAGATGGACCATGTTCAAATCAACATAACTTTGTTCAATCACAAGTGTCAGGAAAGTTGAAATTTGGCCTTAGTACTTTAGATAAGTGTCTGCTTGGCACTTGGAACTGCTGCCTGTCTCAGTCTGCCAAGTGTCTAATATCCCAGCTGGTGTTTGTGAGACTATTATCCTTCAGCTCATGAAGAGGGAGACTTACTATGAGCTCTAACTTCTTTCAGGATAAGTCAGTCACATTTTGTAATCTTGCAAAGCAGCAGGTGTAATGGTTGTTAATATCAGTTAAATATTATTCTAATTGAAAAAGAACCAAAACATATGTAAAACTTTTATGCTCATGTTCAACATGAACAAATTATCAGATCCAAGTCTTTGAAAAGATCTACACTGGAAGCTGCTTTCCATTGCTGCACAGGAGCCAGAGTATCTCATTTGAACAGCAATTGCTTTTGTATTTCACCTGGGAGGAAGGTTGGATTTCATGAAAACTTGGAAAATACTCAGTACTGTTTCTTAGTCCCTATTCTCTGTCCTGCGAAACTGGGAGGGCAGACAGGGCCTGAAGAACAAGTGTTCTGGTTACATGTGTGTTACAAACGATAAGAATTGTAAGACTTTAGTGTAAAACATCACATGAATTAAGTTTAATATATAACTAGATATACATGGGAAAAAGGAAAATTTATATGCTTTTTTTAGCATAAAAACTTTACTGTGTTCTTTACTTCATATGCAACAGTTGTATCATTAATGAGGTAAAAAATAAGAAGAGTTAAATGAGGAGTAGCCAAACTTTTCTCCAATAAGCTATCATGCACACTTTTAGCCTGCATGCATCCTGTCTCTCACACTTTCCAAGACAAGTCATACACTATAACAGGAAAAGAAAAACTTGCTTATTAGCCCATTTGGAATTTTAACTGGGAAAAAAATAATTGTGTTTTTCAATGGAGGCAGGAAACAAAGCAGCAAAACCCATGTTAAAATACAGTTAAGAGTAAGAATATAAGAATAGATTACATTACAGGGATGTTATAAAAAGAAAATGCATAATTAAAGCACTCAGTAAAACATAACTCTACCCTATAGTGATGCATTCCAACACCCATACGGTTATGATTATGATAGTTATTTAGCATCTGGAGTTCCTAGTTAGTTACCATACTGTAATGTTTTTGTTATCTTTTGGTTACTGATGAGTGCTTGCAAACTTATAGTCTTCATAACTTAAGGTTTTTTTCTGTTGGAATTTTCTTGGTATCTAAAAACTCACTGCATAAGCAACAAAAAAAAATCCTGAATTGAATATTATCATATATATCTAATGATTGAAGACAAGAGAATAGTTTATTTTGGAACTAATTAGCATTATGTTGCTAGTATTATGCTATTAGAAGTGACCTGAATAATTAGCATAAAGTAATACAAGCTCTGGAATACTTTGAAGTATATTGAAGTATACTGAAGAATATTGAAGTCCACTTCTTCCATGCAGCTCTAGTATTGGCAAAACATCCTTCAAAGCAATGGCCAATTAACAGATCCTCTGGCTTGTGGAACAATGACACAAGGCCTTCTGTCAAAACCATAGTTGGTGGATATATTTTAACAACTTGTCTCATTTAATCATGTGTTGATTCAAGAAGTGTGCTGCCATTAAAAAGAATTGAGAGCAGTTGCAAGGTTAGGCTTTTTAAAAATAATAGCCTTGGAATGATCTTTTTTGCTTCATCGAGATAATTAGTGAACCAGTGCTCAAAAACCTCTTTACATGGCATTTAATTTTAATTTTCAATGTAGTCTGTGATGACTCATTTGGTCTTAGAAGTGACCATAAGGGTTACTTAGAAACACAGCATTCTGTGTTGCCTTCTGAAATGCCTTTTGTAGCTACTTTTCAAGACTCTCTTCCCGTTACACAACCATAACAGTCTACATTATGGAATATTTTGTATTTTTTAATGAACAAACACGTTCTGTTTTCATAAGGTCTTCATTTTGTGCAAACTGTTATAGTCCTTTAACAGATTGTGAGTGACAGATATAATTTGGTGAACTTTAAGGATATTTGAGGCAAAGTACAGCATTTGTTGTCCAACATTTAATTAACTGTCACTTGTCAAATAACAAATCAGCTATAAATTGTATTCTATGGCAATTAGCAACTTTTTGTTGTCTGGCAGTAGAAATTATAAGAAATTCTTCATTTGTATTCAGATGATAACAGTTTTCAAAGAATGTGTAAGAATGTTGTTCTGACCTGAAAACTGATTTTATTTGGAGAGAGTGAGTACAGAGCTGGCTTAATTAGCAAACATTTTGTTAACCCTCAGCTAATGGAATTCAGGCCTGAAGCACTGGATTCATACTGGAAAACCACTTGCAGTTGCACATGCCTTCATTAAATCCAGGTTAATTCCACTAAGTTTATGCAACTTCTGAATAAACTTTGTGAACTGTATAGTCTTAAGCACGCAGTTTTTTAGATCCTTACCTTCTGTATTTCAAAGCTTAAACAAGATTTTATTTGTGTTTTCTAAAATTATTGACTTAGGGGAAAAAAGCTTAGATTAAGTCATTTATTAGTAAAAATCAGGAAGACTAGAACTAAACGTCTACCACATGAAGATCTCAAAGTGCTTTGTGGAATATTAGCGTGCTTATTTTCAAATAGTGAGATTGCAAGAAATAGAGGTTCTGTGTCACTGAAGACAACAAGAGGCCATTGCAGAATCAAAGCTAGAATGTGGGTCTCTAGATTTTAAATTCCATGCATTAATAATTATACCACAGGATATCTCTAGGATAGCTTGTAGGCCTTATATCTGCCTCTCTCCTGTATTATATAAGGAAAAATCCTACCCTATTGAAAGTGAATATTCTAGAAATGTTTCAAATTCCATTTAGTGAAGAGAGATTGAGAAGAAAATCCAAAGGAAAGTAATAGCTATTGAATGGTATTACACCTATATCCCAGAGCAACAAATCTTACTATTTTTCCTCATTTGAACCTCATTCATGAGAGTTTTGTTGTTAACCTGATCCAGATGACAGATCAAAGCATAGTTCCCTATTGCCACCTTGCTAAAATATTTTTTAAAAGACAGTTTTAATATTATAGTTTTACAGTTACAGATTGCTGTTAAGCTATTTAGTCTGTTACCAGTCAATCAAGGACTTTCATTTCACTTCAGTAGATCCTTACTTAAACTCAACAGAATTTTAGGAGGACAAGAAATATCTGTCAGTTTTCTTACAGTGCTAGATCATAAATTCTTTGGTAAGTGGGTTAAAAATTCAGTTACACATACCATTCATGACCTTGACATCTTAGCAAACAGTGATATTGAATGATCAAAGACAACTGTTTCAAGCCCTAAGGGTTAATATACCTGTGCACCTAGATTTAAGCTGCTTTTAATTCCTCTATCATTCCTTTATTTCAAAATAGTTGCGGTATTTGTTGAATGTAATCAATAAATTTAAAGAAAAAAAAATCTGAGGAAACTGTTTAGGCTAAAACTAGTAAGGCTATACATGGTCTGTAGAAGATGCAGTTAATTAACTGTTGCTTTTTACAAGTTAACATTTTTTTCTTTCCTAGTATAAATCCAAATTAAAACCTGCTCCTTCTCAGGTGTGGGCTTGGTGTTCAGCAGGCATTTTCAAAAAGAACCGTTGGTACGATAACTTCATTGTCAGAGCTGTGGCTATGTAAATTTTGAGAAACCCTGTTTTCTGGAAAACTGTATCAATAAGAATAGTTTTAGAGGAAAAAGTGAATAAAATTTTGAACTCTGTAATATGACTATTTCAGATACAGAGTAACTTGGGCAGAGTAACATACGATGCAAGTTAGATATGGCACGGTTTAAATGCGTCTACAATGATCACTCTAATTTTCATGAATTGAACATTCCAAGACTGAGTTTCCCAAGAAAAGTCATATTGAATAATCTGTTGTGCTTTCAGAAGTAAAATGAGAAGAGGTCTTGGATGTTTTTGAATAGGAAATTTTCAAGTATGCTGAAGATGTTGCAGGAAATGATGGCACTGCCAAGTCAATAGGTAGTATTTTTCCCTTGCAGTCAGTACTGAAGCAGTGTCCTAATGTGTTGATATGGGACCCAGACCATGAGGATTTACTGTCTGATAAACCAACATCCTAAAATGTATACGCCTTTCTGTGTGTTTGTGTCTGTGCTTGTATGTAGCTGTAGGGGTGTGAAGCCCTGGGGTCCTGAACGAATTCCAATGTGGTTAATTAATTTCTTCCTCAAATAAAAATATACCTGGCATTTCAAAGCCTACTAAAGATTAAAAGAGTTAGCAAGGGAATCAAACAGAAGTAATATTACAGATTTTTGTTTAGAAGGACCTGAAAAGAATTGTATTGTTCCTCTGAATGGCTTTACTTTTGTTCCTCCTCCAGAAATCCTTCTGTTCATCCTCCTCAAAAGTCCTGCTTTTAAAAGTTTGAAATCACCACCATTGTTCATACTTCTTAAGTGAAAGCTAAGCATACCTGGAAAATACAGTTCAGTGTGGAAGTATAGCACTCTGACAGTAGCTAAAGCAAAGACAATCAGAACCTCAAAATCATATTAGTTATCATTGTGAAAAGCTAACAAATAAAAACAAAAATATTTTAAAAATAATATTTTGCAAAATATTTAATATCATTTCAAGAAATTATTGACTATCACAAGTCATGTAAAAGTTTGGATGGTTTGATGATCACTTGAGTGGAAAAGAAATTCTCATTTCACATTTCTTATATATTTTGCTTCCAGAACAGGCACACTAAACGAAGCCTATTACAGCATTAACATTTCTTTGTGCACATTTTACTGCAATCTGGCATCCAAAAGGAAGAAACATTAGAAGTGGTTTATTTATATTTCAGCACCAAATTAGAAAGATGACATCATTCATTTACAGTTCTTATCCCATGACACGTCTAATCCCTAACACCTCATTACAGGGGACACTTTTAGGATTGCATATATCATCTTGTTTAACTTTTGCATTCTTTTATGGAATACAGTTGAAAGGTAGGAAATTTAAGGCTGTTCATTGATAAGAAAATAAACTAATAAAATGTTAGGAGCTTCCCCAATGAGGCAGGATATTACAGTGTTTACAGTAAGTGGGTTATTATTTGTCTATTGATTCTCCATTTTTTCCTCTCTTTTGTTCAAAAGGCCTTCCTCTTTGAATCTAAAGACAAACAGACCAACTATGATGATTCAGATTGAGTTGGTCTTTTGGCAAAATTGGTAGAAATTCATAGCTGAACTTCATACAGCTGTATGCTTCCGTCTTCTTATCTGGGAGAGAGAAAATGAAATTGTTCCAACTGTGCAGAAAATAGTATTAAAAATGTGAAATGATACCATATAGTGACAGCGTCAAATGAATATTTAGTTTGCTTTTTTTCCAGATCTCTTTTCTACTTTAGAAAAAACATTAAAACTGGTGAATCTAATAGCAGTCTCTGAGTTTTTACATTTTCTATTAAAAGATACTTACCAGTGAAATTTTCCTAATGGAGATTTTGATATAGGATTGTTCTTATAGGATAATCAATTTACAATAGTACTGGAAGTAAATTTACCACATACTAGCTATGGGACACTAGCTATCTCATGGGCACTTTGAATTGGAAGCCAGTTAGACCTGTTAATGTAGGAACATACCCAAACAAATGAGTTGTTTTTAAATTAATCTGTTTAAGTTGGTCCTTTAGAACTCATTAGTTTAGGCAAAATCCTGGGGTAATGTGTTTAGCCAGCATCCTCACTGGAGTTAGCATGAATCCTGCTACCTTGGAGCATGGGAAGAACTAAACTGTGGCTTTTTGCAATTGATTTCAGTCTCTTATCTTTACTGTTCACCAAAAGTGTCTATGTGCAAAGCAGACTTGTTTGTGCTTGACCAACTCAAATGATGTCCACACAGGGAATTGGCACAAAGTAGATAAAGCTTCTTCAAGAACAACCTTTCTCCTATAGAGTTCAGGTGAGATTTTTGAAGATGACATCAAGTGTGTTAAGACTGCTATCTTTCCCTCAGTCATCTGTATGATATTAATTGTATATGTCTCTGATTCTTCTAATTTTGGAAGAGGTCTTTGAGAGTTGACAGCGTTTTCTTCTGGGTTTTGTTAGTGCAAAAATAAGTAAAACTTGATTAGAGCTTAACAAGTTTGCCTGAGACAGCCTTCAGTCGTACTAACAGAAAAAATCAGTACTGTATCTACTGGTATTGCGCAATTGGTAGTAAGGTTTTTTTGGTGTTATGAGCAAGGTTTGAATTATTCCAGTCTATGTATTTCATGGTATGGCATAATTGTAATAGTGATAAAGAGCGGCGATGTATCTTGTTATCTCATAGTGACATAGATTTTATTATCTGTACACAGCAGTAGCTGAAGTGTTGATCTTTTTTTCAAGATCTATATCTAAGACTTACTTTAATTCAGTAACATGTGTCAAGTTCCATAATCACTTATTTCTCTAAGTGCCTGTTTCTGTATCAGTTAGTTTGCAGATTCTTTTAACTTACTGTTTAGCAGGGTGATCCTTGTGTACAGTTAAAATAATTAAGCCAAATAGACCTTTTAATATAGCTATTCATGATTGTTGTTGACATGCCTCAGTAGCTAACTGTACGCATTTGAAGGACACTTAATATTCCTTTCAGTGAGATTTTACAAGTTAATTGGCAAGATATAATAACAGACTGGAAAAAAATAGGAAACTGTTCTAAAATAGTAAATTTAGAAAAGCTGAATGTCTTTGTTGACACCCTTCAAACACAATGTCCTTGATCATATCCTCTTCTGACTTTGTGCAATTCTACTCATGTGAAAACTGAGACAGAAGATGTGTACCCATGCTTTGTTCGCTTTTTCTATTTCTGTTTCCTCTACTTTGTGAGCCAGCAGTCCGGACTTCTATTGTTAGATCCTTAGAGCTACAAATTAAAAAAAAAAAAAAAAAAAGAGCTTAGAAAGAGCTAAGATCTTCCTAAAACACTGTTAGAATAATATATTCCAGCATGTAATAGAATTGTCTCACTTTACATCTTAAACAGACACAAAACAGAATGAAACTGATGGCAGATAACTACGATGATGACCATCACCACTACCACCACCATCACCACCACCACCATCATCGATCTCCTGGGAGGCCACAACACTCCAACCACAGACCCTCTCCAGATCAGGTTAGTCACCTCTTTTTTCGCCTTCAGTTTTATAATTTTACTATTTTGATATTTCAAGATAAAATAAATACTCCAAAGAAATAATAAGCAAGTGATGTGTTCTTTGAACTGAAACTAATAGTTCTGGTATTTATTTCCATCCCTGAAACAATTTAAACATTTTGGCCTTTTGTCTGGTGTCTTACATTTTTCTTCCCTATCTTTCTTTAGAAGTTTTGCAGCTATTTTCAGCATTTCATAACTCAACTTTTTTAGTAGAAAATCAGTGAAAAATTTCCTGCTTAGTGATTACTAGTGATTTCAGAAGTATGCACTTTTTGTAATAATTTTTTTGTTTATTTAAAGTAAATGGATTAATCATTAGTATTGAAAAAACTCTGCAGCAGTTCCCTTTGGCAACTTGTAAACCAGTGGTTCAAAACTGTTTTTGAAAGTATCTTTCTGTTGAAGCTTTCAAATAATAGATATAGCTTAAAATCAATAGTGATGCATTTTTAACTAGGCAAGAGAAACCAAATTCCTGAGATGTTTTAGTTTAAAAATGCTTAGTAATTCAGTACTGTTCTTCTTAGAATATTCTTCTTAGTGCCCTGTGTTTCAGAAAGGGCTAATAACTGTCCTAACAACATGGTCTTCTAAAGTATGTTAAATGAGCATGCTAGCATTGAACCTTTTCTTCTCCACCGAGGGTGAAAAAACATCCATAAGCCCAATACTGTGTTGATTTTGTAAATTTCAATATTTGTTTAGAGAGAAATACATTTTTTTTAAAATTGTAAATATGTAACTGATTTGCTTTTATTGATAATATTTTAGAATATTAATGATATAAAAGTTAAGTGAAAATTAAAATACAAGTTTGCTGTCACATAGTTTTAAATTCATATTTACACTGTATATACGTTTGGAATGAGGAGGTTGTGATGTTCTGTGGTTTATTATCATTCCAACACTTTGTCTTTTGGAATACTTTAATGTGGTTTTTCAGATAATGTTGCTGTCAATAGGCAGAAATTTGCTAAGTGTCCAACATGCATGCTCAGTACTTCTGGTTCCTAGATAATTGGGTGAAGCAGACATCTTGACCGAAAAGTTTATTGTTTTGATGTGCTTGAAACAGATGTTTACAAACAGAAAATACTGCGCCTTTTATTTCTGGAAAACTTAAAGACCAGATCCACCAAAAATAAAGTATCTGCTTTAATTTTATGGTTGTCATACTGAAAATAATGCTATAGTATTGCTATAGCTATAAGTACTAATGTTATAGTTATAGCTAGTTATCATTATAAAGTTATAGTATTGGAAATAATAAATTCTTTAATTAATAATGTAATTATATAAAATACATATTATAATTTTATATATACACACCAAAATAGTATTTCAAATTCTAATGACAACTTTATCTCATCCTTAAAATACCCTTCTGCCAGTGAACATGTTTTCGTAATTGTTTTCTGAGGTGTCTGATACTGCTAAAAATTTGTTACGGTAAAAAATAGCACGTGCGTGTGTACATGCATACATGTATGTGTATGTGTGTATGAAATGCTAAACCACAAGAAATGCAAATGAAAGAAGCTGAGCCACAGTAGATGGAATTTCAAGAAACAAACTTATATTTTGAAATTAAAACATATATGTAAGCCATGCTGCCAGCATGCCATTGTTTCCAGCTGATACTGGGTGCCACTATTCCACTTTGAAAGAATGTGCTTAGTAAGTGGAGAGCTTGTCAGCTATGGATGGAGTCTGGCCTGAACATGACTTTAAAATTTTAAAGGTAGACTTTTTTTCACTATATGGCTCTCTAGCCTACTACAATGAGTGAGAGCTGAAAACTGTAGGGGTTTTAGGAGGAACTCAGTCATGGTAGGAAAAGGAGGAAAGTTATCCATATATGTATTTGTCTGGAGTAGGAAAAACAGTCCACGTAACTCTTTTTCAGGTAGAGAACCCTGGGGAAAAATAAAACATTGCTTTTATACAAAGAATCACTCTTTGATACTAAATTAGTTTATAAGTTCATAATGTCTGGGTAGAAATAAAAGGGAAAAACATTGGTGAAAGTTACAACGGGGATGTATGATAGACTACTTAATCGGGAGTGGGAGACAAAGAGGCAAATGATGCTTTTTTTAGAATGACCAATAGAGTTGTACTAAAGACAGGAACTGGTAAGTATGAGAAAACTCAATTTCTTGGATACCAGCTAAAATGAAAAAAACCCCCACAAAACCCCAAAACCTGAACAACAGAACTCAGAATCCTTCAAGTGCCTGGAATTTGTTAAGAACAACTTTTTCTTTCAGAAAGTGGAGAAGGGTATTAAAGACTTGTTGTCTTGGTTTTAGTTCTGTTTCTGATTAACAGAGATAAGTTGGCTGAGTTTACAAAAGAAGGCAAAATTGTCTGAAAACAACCACGAAATAAAAAAAAAAGGGTTTGGCTTTGTGCAAGGAATAGAATGAGAAAAACAGAATGAAGGCAAGAGATGTGAAAAAACAGGTAAGAACAACCTCTGTGTTACTGAAACCCAGACACTAGTTTCAACTAATTCAAGAAACCCAAACTTGTAAAGAAAATTTGAGGGACAAGACAATGTAACAGAGCTAACATTTAGTGAAGAAGGTGCTTTTCAATGCACAGTAACAGGTTATTCAGGGAAAAGAATGGTTAGGAAGCAAAATGAAGGTCTGTGTCAAGACATATTCAAGAACTTATAAAACTTAAGAAATTATATGAATGATGGAAGTCAGTATTAAAGATTAAAGATAGAGCACACAAAATACTAGCTATTTTACTAGTATTTACTAGTACTAATATTCTCAGTTTTACTCTGAACTATTTATATTTGACAGCTCTCATGTAGGATATAGGAGATCCTTAGAGTCTTGAGGAAGGCAAACTCTGTTCTCATCTTTACAAATAAAATGTATGGGGATTTATGAATAATTATTTTAGACCCTGGAAATTGTGGAATAGATTATTAACCAGTGAATCAATAAAAAGCCTGTAGACTTTTTACTGTTCATTTTCAGTACCTTGATATCTGTATCAGGCTGCATGACGTTATCTATCTATTTAGCCATCTCAGTGTATATCAGAGATCACTTCATACTTGCTTTGCCCTTAACCTGTTTTCCTAATCATCAACTGGTGGTTCCTATCCTAGACCAGATAAACTATATTTACGTTACATTCTTGAAGATACGAGATTGTTTATCAATATGTACTCACTTTATTCTTGCAATCTTTCCTAGATGACAGTTTTGGGCCACTTTCTAAAACAGAATGCAGGTCTAGATGGCTGTTACATGGCATACCTATCCTATATTTAGTCTGCCTGTATTTGTCAAGGACAAATTATGTCAAGCAAATCTAATTTCCTTTGATAGGGTAACTGGCATTGTGGCTAAAGAAGAAAGTGTAGCTGTGACATACTTTGAATTTGTAAGGCCTTTAATGCTGTCCCACCATATATTTGTAATATACAAATAAATACATGAATTTGTAATGTAATTAACATGTAATGTAAAATGCATTGCAATAATAAAAGCTGTAACTATAAATAACACTATTTTAATTAATTATGAAATCACCATGAGATTGGTGTACAACTGATACAAATAACATGCTACAGACAAATTTTCTCTTACTCATTGTCAGACTGGAGGGACAGTTATGGCAGGGTCCTTTATCTGCTTCAGTGGAGTATTTGTTTAGAAATTATTTCAGTGATGAAATAGAAAAAAACATGAATATTGTTGATAATGAACCAAGCTGCAAGAAGCTGCAGGCATAGTAGGAGCAGTTAAACTGCTCAATATACTGCTCCAGTCTCAGTAAACTGGAGAGAAAGTCTGGACTAAGTAATCTGAAATTCAGTAAAGACAAGTACATTTACAAGGGAGAAGTTGCAGGTACTGATATGGCAATAGCATGGAAAAAGGAATCTGGATTGCACAATGGAATACCATTGCAATGAAGTTGCATCTAATTCTGGGATGGATGTAATACTGGAAAAGAAGCAGGAAGCAATTCTTCTGTTCTTTCGAGCACTGGTGAGACCTAATCTGAAAAGCTGTATACAGATTGGATCACCATGCTTTAAGAAAGATAGACACGTTAGAAAGGGACAAAAGGAGAGCAACAAGAATGATAGGAGTTTTAGAGAACCTGACCTATGAGGAAGGCTTAAAGAACTGCGTTTGTTTAGTCTAGAAAGTACTAAAGGGGAGACATAAGTCTTCTCATACATAAAATGTTGTTACAAAGAAGACGATGATCAATGGTATTCCAGTGCCCAGTGGAGAAAGAGTAGCAGTGGTAAATTTAATTTTACCAAGAATAACTGGGTTAGTTATTAAAAAAAGGAAACTTTTTACTATGAGACTAATGAATCTGTAAGTGGAAAAAAAGCGCGGACATTCTTGCATATACATGTAATGGAAGATCCTTTCTTGGAGATTTTTAAGAACAGGTTAGATGAATATCTGTGGCACATGATAGTAGCTTCATTTCATCTTGTGTTGGTGCATTGGGCTTGGAGTAGGTGTTCTGAAATACTGCCATCCCTAAATTTCTACAGGCTCCATGAACAATGGATTACCCCGCCAAATACTTACTTGCAAAGCAAGAAAATAGGAGAGCCATAGCAAAATCCTTGCTGAAATAGTCTTTGAGAACAGCACAGTCAATGATAATCATGAGTGAACTCTAGTCATTGCTTTAGCTTACATTTCTCAATTACGGTTGTTTTTTTTTTTTTTTACTTTCTGTGTTGTGTTAGTTACCTTTCCATACAGCATTCTTTTGTACAGCAATATGATTGCCATGTGCCCTACAACTTCTATTTCCCATTCAATAGTGTATTACACATAAATTCTAGATATGTGGGTTTTGATGACAATAATCCAACATACTGCTAGTGGTTTGAAACCACAGAATAAACTGAGAAAATAATAAACTTGCAAATCATCAGAGGGCATTTTTAATTTTTTAAGGAGACAAGAAAGTGGTGCATATTGTAACATAAATGCCATCTAATTTAGTGAATACTAGGGAGGGTTTTTGAAAGTCTTCTCACAAATTCTGAATAGAAAGAGATAGTTGAACATACAGTGTTAATCTTGAAATATTTCTCATTTCTATGGGTAATACTGGATTTTCTAATTTATATGCTACATTTATATAGAGAAATACATGTATGTTACATATATAACTGTGAAAGTATGTACATGTCCATTTGAGTACATGTTTATAACAAAGAGTAAGACATTTCCCACTTACAGATGTAAAACACTGTATATATGCTACTGTGAGTCTATACACCCTTTAAAAAGAATGGTCTACCACCAGTCTCTTGGAAGGAAAATGCACACACAGCCTGCTTGAAATAATGCATACTTTTTACACGGTGCTGTTCAGTTCCGGTATTGATGTTTTGTTTTAATGATCATGTTTTTGTTTTAACTGTTACTCAATATCATATCCTGCTATGGGCAGCATGTGGCAGCATGGTTCTAGATGTAGTAAAGGATAGGATCTCTGACTTCTCTTGAAGGAACTAGTTGGGCACTTTTTTCAGATGTAATGGATGTGTTTAGGTCTTCTGGCTGCTGCTAGAGAGCAAAGCCAAGTTTCCAGCCACTTCTTGCCTTTATTCCCTCTTTTTTTGCTCTTCTGTTTAGGGAGAGGTATAGGTTGGCAACCATTTTGCCCTTGTATGTCTGGACCTAAGCTCTGGGTAAGATGTAAGAAAACTTCACGAGCAGTAGGAAAACTCTGGGTCTCCTCTGCCCATACACATGGTCATGTTACAGTGAGTCATGATGTGTTCTCTAGTTATGTTGGTGCATCTGATTTTTATTTGATATAAATAAATTTCTGGGGATTGAGTGCTGCCACGTCAATAACATTGCAATTTTAACCATTTTTACTAGTCTTTAAAGAACTTGGAAAAAATGATAATTTTGCAGCTTTGCACTAAAAACTTAAATTTATTCTCTTCAGTTTTGGCTTGAGAGTTGGCAATCTTTCTTAAATTCCACCTGGAAACATTTTGGCAGTCAGTGTGTATCCTGGAGTGCGGGTGTAATACTCCTAGCATGAAAATGAGCTTAATAAGCATTCTGTACTAGTTTCAGTTTCCAAGGAGTTGTAATATGTAGTCCCTTGTAGAGTGCATTACAGTAATCTAATCTGGATCGTTGCATCCAAAATCTATCTGGAACAAAAAAAAAAAACCCACCCATGGCTAAATAAATTTGAACTTCCAGATTTAGAAGTTGTCCTGCCCCATAGCATAGACTTCATCACAAAGCCTACTGTCCAACTCCCTGCCTCTCTTATTTCTCACCTCTACATACTTACTGTTTTTCCTTAAAAGCTTTTTCTCTTGGCCTCAGCTGCCCACATCATCTTTCAGCTTTCTTCCTTGTATTGAAAATGTTTTGAAGGAAGTGCCTGTTTGTGTCACACAAGTGACTGTGTGCTCTTGAAGAAAATTGCTGTTACTGTTGAAAGTTGATAGAAATCAGCACATTTGTATTCCCTGCCACTGCTGCCTTACTGTACTGCAGTCCTTTTGTCATTTTTTTTCTTGCACTTTTAGTATCATGACAGACCTGTAAGTTACTAACCAACAGGGAATTCTGTCTCACTAACCAAAAGTCTGGTCAAATTGAGACATCTCATTCCCTTTGGTTTTCTAATCTCAGAAGGCTTTCTGCCCCTCTATATTTGTAACCTGTTCTGAATTTCAGGCTCTAGTCATCCATATTCACTTACTATTAATTTCCATGGGCACTTTACATTCCTTGCTGTCTCTGAAACAGTCCTTAACTTATTGGCACATATGACATCCCTAACTCTAGGATGGTCTCCACGTAACAAATAGCATTCTTTTGCTATCGCCCAGGACTTTCTTGTTCAAGTTCATGAGATATTTGCTGTGTGGTTGAAAGGTCCTAAGTTCAAGCTACTACTTATGGACTACATAGTAAAAAACTGTACTTGATTATTTAAATTAAAAGCAGCATCTCTACATAAAAAAGGGACTTAAAAGAAGTTGTGTAGGTAATCTATGACATGTATGTGTCTAGGATATACTTAAGTTAGTTTGATGACATTCTTAATAGGAAGTTATGCTAGTTGAGAGGGCATATGGAAGAACTTGATTCTGCATCCATGCAGTGGAAGGCTGAAGGTATAACATCCAAAGAATTTTCATACTTTAGGACTTTATTGCCAGTCCTGATGATTATAAGAACTATCAAGTCTTCTTACTTCCCATAGTACTGGAGATTTTTAAAGACATAAAACGTGAGGTGTTTCTCATCTCATATGAGTTTCCTGAATTCCCAAGCTATAGCTGAGTCAAAGGTGAATGCTTTTCTCCATGGTCACCAAGATTACAAATATATTTTAATTTTGTTTTATGATGAGAGATGATATTCTCATAAAAAAGAATCTGATTTTTAGAAAAATATGAATATCATAGGGCGTGCCATAAGGCTGTAGGAACTGGCTGCTTTCCAAAAAGTTGGCCCTATTCTTAGAAGCTGTAATTGAGGATGGAATGTCACATGGTGTTGTAAGCATGTAGCATGTCCTTTTACATCTTTTAATCCAGTCTGGCTATGTTGAGATTTTGTTCCTATTTAAAACATTTTTGATGGCCCTTCTACAAGGTGGTGGTGTTTAGAAGTAATGTGTCACAAACTCACCATCAAGTTTTCCATTACTCTGAAATCTTAGCACAGAGGCCTAAAAGGTAGTTCGAGGTTTCTGAATTATCCTCTTAAGGAAGAGTACTCCTCATTAGGCCAGTAATGGAGCAGTGTGTATCTATGAAGCTTCCCTTACTGCCACTCTCCAGTCAGAAAGCCAACTTTTAAAGAACTGATAGCTGTCTTAGTATTAAATATGTGTCATTTTAAAAAGACTTCTGAAAGTATGCTCGTAAACTCATTCATTTGAGAAAAGAAATCACATGCAATGATGCACCAAACTTGACAACAATCTGTTGTGAAGTAGGAGTATGTCACTAAAAACGAACTTTTTGAAGGAGACCATGTGCTCTCAAAAAAAGTGTTTATTGATTTGTAAAGTGGTGACTGGTCTTGGCAACAGGTCTTTGTTCATCAGCTGGAACTGCTAAATATCCTTGGAGTTGCTGAAAGATGATATGTGAAAAAATCTGAACAGGTCAGATGGGATTTTGTTTGAGGTGGATGACTTTGAAATCAGAGCCACAAGACAGTCAAACAACGATTATTATTTTAGTGTCTGGATCCTGATCTGCAAATCACTGTATTGATCCATATGTAATTTTAGGGGAGAGGAGTGCATGCTACTCTGTGTATTTTGGCAGCTCTGGTTGTTAGCACAATGCCATATATTCTGTGGCCATACTGGAAAATTGCCAACGTCAAACTCCTGCATAGGCCTCAGGAATATTGAAACTGGGATTTGCCTTTAAAAAACCCACAAAACCAAACAACACAACTTAAAAGGAGGACAAACATAAAACAAAACAGATTATTTTAGCTTATTGAAATAACCATGGTTATTTGAAAAGCGTAAAATTCTTCGAATTTCTTTAGGCTGTGAGTAGAAAGTTCAATCTGAGCAGAAGTTTAGTATCTGGAAAACTGAAATATCATATTTAGGAGTTTTCTGCAACGTTAAAGCTTTGTCTTTTAGTTGTTCAGGAAAGAAGAAACAAAAATCATGGGAATACCCAAAGCACCAGTGATATTTTAGTATATAAAAGGAGTGATATGATATAGCTGTTTAATGCAGTAAGTTGGAGTTACCAGCTCCCTCCCTGACCCAGATTTGTTTAATATTCTGTGTGTTTCTTTATCCTGTATGTTTACACGTTGTATTTGGGCAGGTGTGAGCTTGCTCTTGTCTGTTCACTAAATGTATGTGAACTTGTTCTGCTGGTGCCTCAAGCTGCAAGGAAGCACGCAATTGCATTAGCACAGTGCTGAGCCTGCACTAAGCTCATTGGAGTCACATGGATTTATTTAATTTAGGAATTTGGGCAGGGCAAGGTTTGCTTGTCGGTACATTCAGTATAAACAATCCCAGGCACATCCACTGTAAATAACTAGTATTGTGCTGAATTAATTAGTGTTTTGAGATCTCAGGAGTGCAGTGCAAATTAGTCATATAAATGCTTTCACATTTTTAAGTATTTCCTCTAATTTTTCATCTTTGCTACACATATTCTCCCTCCAGAAGAACGATCTTGTGATTCATATCACACATTGTTCAGACTTGTTGAACTGAATGCAATAAAATCTTATTTGAATCATGGTCACCATTAAAAAGTCAATTTTCTGATTAAATTGTATGCCATTATCATAGCTATATTGTTTATTATAAACACGCTACCAAATGGCAAATAATTCTCTTCTAATGAGGATGTAATTTCTAAGCATTTCCCAAAAGTCAGCAAATGTTATCATATGCTTATTTCAGTGGATACAGAATTTTTCCTGCCTCTGACATCTATCTAGGTATTTCTGTATACATTACCCTAAAAAGAAAACTGAAATAGTCTTCCACAGAGGCTTGCCCAGATTTTGAGGATAATATGATTGGTTTCAAACCTAAATTTTGTTGTAGATTACACTGTACTTGTGATATTGTTTGTAATATTTGTTAATGCTTTTGTTATTCCTACCTCTTAATTGTAATTATATCATAACCAGATGATTTTTCATATACCTTTTAGTTATATTAAATTTGTAATTTGACTAAGAGACCAGCTAAACTGGAGCTGTATTAAAAGTAAGAAGTAGAAAGTAGGTTTTGCTGTCTATGATACCTCCAGGAGACGGATTTTGTATATTGAAAAGTTATACCTCTTCTTTGCTTACAGAAATGAATTTATTTTATGTTTTGAGGTTTAATGAATGTGATATAAATGTATACATACTGCTCAGTGTGTATATTTATATATATCTGTATTTATATGTTAGCTTTGCAGTCTTTTCCACATATGGAAGAATTTTTTGAGATCATGTTTAGCTATAGAAACCTCTCCCCCTCACTTCCCCTGAATGTGTGTGTTAGAATATACAACACTTATATAGAGGTTTACATTTATCTTATATTTCTTACTAGAAAAATTAGCTGCCACCATCATAGTCTAAAATAGGTCTTTAGACCAGCTGAAAGAGCCAAAAATGCATTTCTGGGAGACAGTAACTTGATAACAAAAGTTGCATATCTGGCGCTGGTTACTTAAGTGAGATAACATGTCACAGGCTTTCACTACAAAGGGGACCATAAATTTTTGCATTGCAAATCTGATTTCACGGACCACTTCTTGTAAGAAGCATTGAGTTTCCGCTTCATCTAGTGATAAAGCTTTAGAATGCATGAGTATCTGGTGAAACATCTTATTCATGTTAATGCTAGTCTGGGTGTTGTAAAGTAAGTGGTCAGAAACAACCTTTAGCTTACCCCCATTGCCAGTATTTATGTTTGATTTTAACCTAACTATATACAAATAGAACAAATGGTGAGATGGATTTTGTAGTCATTTTCATAACTGAGTGATGCATGGTTACTTATGACCCCTTCTGTTATGGATAGGTTTGAAAATAGACCTGTGGCATAAATCCATATTGCTGAAGCAATTTTTAAGATTTATTCAACTTTTTGAATATACAAATGAAACATACAATAAAGACCTTCTAAAACTCTACGCACCAAAGCCTTAAATGAATCCACTGTTACTCTTTCCCCTTTCCAGTTACAGGCTCAGTTCTTCAAATCATTCATGCACAAAACTCTTCTGTAGTCAATTGTTCTGTGTGTGGAGAGTTCGTGGGATTTGTCCTCAGCTATGTTTGCTCCTAGAAATTGAGTAGCAGATAAAAGACTCTCTTGGCTCTGAAAGATTCTGATTTTAGATTAAGTTCTTGATTTGAAAGACACGTCATTGCTTAGCAGGTAGATTTCTGTGTCACAAGGGGAAATTAATATTTGTAAATGTAATTGTTTGCTGTAAGTAGGACAGTTTCACAGTCCAGAGCCAGTAGTTACATGTTTAATGACCCATTAGTAGCCACAGATAATAAGGAGAGTAGCGTAAATCAGTCATCAGAAAGTTAGTTCAAGAGATGAGCAGGTTATCACTAGATTTATTTAACCCAAGTTAAGACATTAATTCTTAGCATGCCAGCACATGAAAGGGAAATGTGATGAGCCTTGTCAGGAAGGGTCTTCTATTGTGGGAAGAGAGCCAGAAAAGCTTAACTCATCAAGTTTTTAATGTTGCCTGTGTTGCGAAAGCTTTTGTCTAAAAGGAGATTAGGACTTTTTTTTCTTTTTTTTTTTTTAATTTTATTTAAAGAATGTATTTTATAAAGATACTTGCATGCCACAAAAGTGAGGGGATGTGTGCTGTACTTCAACTTTGTGGAAATATTTGCTGTCTGTTTTTTGAGTCAGTTTCACTATATTCTTCATGTAACCAAATTTTATACACCAGTGGGCCTCATAGTAATGCAGAATTTTGCAGTCTTTGACTGCATCTACATTGGGGTTTTAGTTCTGATCAAAAGTGCAGATGTGAATCAAATCTCCTGATCATTCCTACTTACTGCACTATGGTTCATATTCAGAAGCAGTGTTGGAGTGGGCACACTGAATTCCTTTTTGATTAAATTTAACTGAAAGATGCATTCCAGGAAGTCCCGCAACAAAATGAAATTGCTAAAGGGAATTCAGTCTTGGAAACAGAGCAAAATTAATCCAGAATACCTCCCCCAAGACAGGTGTATTGTACAGATGCTGTTTCTCAGTACCAGTTGTATTGGTTATAGATCTGTTGCTGCTGCACCACACTGCTAAATATAACCTCTTGCAACTATTTCATGATCACCAGTAATCAAGAGTATGCTATATGCAGAATGGTTATGAATAGGCTTATAATTTCTGGCATCTGATTATTAAAATTTTTTAGATACACTTAATCATGTAGACCATGATCAAAGTTATCCTTTGTTTCTAACCTGCTGTGTAATGTAACCCCTTTTATCTGAAGGCCACTGTCTCAATTTACTACTGAAACTGATGAACCTTAAAGAATCGATGGCTGAGAAATATGCCTGTAAATCTTGTATTGAGATACACTTCAATAATAAAAGAGGCATCTTTATACAAACTTTCTACATCTGTATGTAGCGTTTTCCAAGCGCTATTCTTTAAGTTCCTCATCCTGCTACTTTGAAGCTGGTTTTGAGGTTTTGACGTTAGGTTTTGTGGCAATTAGATCAGAACAGTAAATCATATTTAGTAACACCAGATTTTTTTTTTAAGATGTTAAGCAAATATGGTTAGTAGCAGCACAGAAAAAAGGAAGGACTAGCAAAAGGATGAGATAAAATCAGTGAATTAATAATCTATAAACAGCCCATGTACAAAGGCTTTCATAGTATTTGAGATTATGCCACTGTACTGTACCTAATTATATGTCCAAATTAGAGACTTGGATGTCAGTCCTAAAAATACAACGCATTCAATATCTTAAATATTTTGAATTTATAAGAAGTTTATAGTAATTAAGCATGTATACTAATTTATCAATTCAAATGATATTTCTTGAATTTTGGGGTTTTTTTTCCCTTTTTGCTGGTCTGTAATTGAGATTTTGCTTTGCAGTTTTTGTCATTGAATTGTTATTCTTGGCCCTATAAACCAATGAAAGATCCAAGTTTAAAAAGCAGTTAATGTACACAAACATTAATCAAAAATTACTTGATTATAGTTTATTGTTTGAAAGAGCTATAGATTAATGATTCTGTAGGATACACACTGATATGAAAGACTAAGCATACTTCTGGAAGCCTCTGATCCAATATTAATAGATGATAAGCCATAACTGCAGCTTTTATTTTGCTTCACAGTGTCTCAAGAATGCAAAAATAGGTAATGAACGTCATTTGTCTCAGAACATCAGTGAAGAATTCTGTATTCTCTTACATTATTTGTTTGCATTGAGGTACCAAACCTTAGCTTCTTGATAGAATAGTTTATTCATAAAAACAATGAAAACTACAATCCTGACTCTTAACGTGCTTTTTATCCAGTGCTTTTGGGTAGTTTTTTCTATCCATACAGAAAAGATCTGTAAAACCTATAACACTAAGTTAGGATTTACACCATTAAGTATCCACTCCTCAAAATGTAACAAGCAGCAGAATGACAAGGATAGTTGAGTCTTATTTCATAACTTTGATTGAATGCACTGGAAGGAGGTAGTGCAGGCTTGAAAACAACCTGTCTGCTTAATGGGAATAGTAAGCGATCGATGAGTTCTTTTAATATTCCTTTAAGATCTTGCATCTGTACGTTATGGCTTCTGTTAAATTAAAAAGTGAGAGCACATATCATGATGTTATGGTTCTTTGGTTTAATCCTATTTTTTTAATGAAAAAGAGGGTCGGCATTCTCTGATATCTGTAGGAATTTTACTTTTCTCCTCAACTGTCATCAAGCACCAAGTATTTTTAGGTCAGTGTGTTACCTAGCGTCAATATATGACATAATTAACTAACCAGAAACATATTCAGTAATAAAGCACACAGTTATGAAATATTGGGCTTTTTTGATAGGGATGCTAACTGAGCAAGCTCTGCTTAGGTTAGTGCAAGTCCACTTATCTTCTATAAATAATTAGTGTGTGGAATTGAAAATGAGATACGAACAGATTTTCTAGGTTAGGTATATATCAAGTCACAATACTGTATAGATACAGGTTTTTAAAACAAGACACTATGTTGAGACTGGTTTTGAGGTTGCTCTTACTATTAAAAATTTCAAATCCAGTGAGGGTTTGTTTTTTAATTCAGTTGTCTGTAAAAACAGATCACTGCATTAGTTAATTTTTATGAACTTGTTAAGCACTAAAATTGGAAAATATGTAATAAGCTGTGTACAGAATAAGATCATGGCACAGACATTCTCACTAAAACAGATGTGAGGAAAAAAGATGAAAGAGGATTTTTATTAATTGTAGATGTTGAAGGAGAAGTGGACCATGGTCATAATCTGGACTTGACCACTCAATAATTTCTTCATTAAATCTGTAAATTTTCTGAATTATTTTGAATACAGTTAGCCATATCTTTTAGAAAGTGTCTAAGTCTTGATATAAAAATCTTCAAGTCATCCAGAACTGATGTGCTATTGAAAAATATGTACCATATTTGCAGTACAATTACATCCTATAATCTCTATCTAGCTTTTTCCTGCTAAAGCTGTCTCCTTTTCTGTAAGTGTTAGTTAATAGTGATCAAACAATCTTTTAATATTTCCTGAGTGGCCAGGTTGAGTGTCTTTTGTTTCTCACTGCCAAGTTTATTTTTCAATAATTTTGTAGCTGTTTCCTGATCTGGTTACAGTCTTTCAAATATTCACAAGAGTATGACATGAGCACCAGATGTGTAATTCTATTATTGGTCTTATGCTACTGCATTGAGATACAGCAAACTTTTTGATTTTTATTTCTCTGCCTGTATTTGTCCTTGTAAATTCAACATTGTATTGCATGTTCACTTCCACCATGATCTGTAAATCCTTTTTTGATATCATCGATTTCAGATGCAGTCCCCTGTCCTCTATGTTCACCCCGTACATTTTCAAATGATGACAGTGTATACATGATTTCAGTCATACGTGTATGGAGCTGATAACATTTATTAGTTAATCCCAAATATGTTCACTTTTCCAAGCAGTCTTTGTTAGACTTTTTGTTCAGATCATGGGAATACAGAACAAATTTGGGATGAGAAGTATCTGCAGGTCCTCTTCCTTCTCCAGCAACTTTCATTGTATATAGAGCTAATTTTGCTGACACTGTGTCTTGTGGCACATCATCAAATGCCTTACAGAAATCTCAGCATATTATTTCAAAACACTTACCTTATCAAAAAGAGTCTCTGTGTAATTGAAAAAGATAGAAAGTTATTTCAACAGGACTAGTACTCAATAAAGCGATGTTGATTGACATTAACTGAGCTCCAGCTTTTAATTTATTGCTTATTGTATATCAGGATCAGTGTCAAACTATATAGCATGTAATTTCACATAATACTCTTTAAAAATATTTGACAATATTTGATTTTTCAACTCTTCTAGAATTCCACCAAAAAGACATCATGCAAATATTCGAAGTAAAAATGAACGTCTGCCTGTTTGAAGAATTACAATACACTAAACAGCAAAACAGCTGTATGTAGTTAGGAGGAGTCACTTGGAAATGTACTAAGTTGCCCATGTTGTTGATTTTTGCTGTTTTTAAAGATATCACCAAAGATTAACCTAATGCATTCTGTTACTGAAATAGGATCAAACTACCCAGTGGAAAAGAAATCCTTCAGTCTTTCTTCAACTTTTACTCTGGCAAAACTCTTGTCAGCTTCAAAGTCAGTTCAATTAGCGTTAGTAGGCCTGAGTAACAGTAGCTCCTGTAGAATTCAGAGGGAAGGACTTGTATTTTCAGTGAGGTGAATGCAGCTCATTGGAAGTTTTACAGAATCTATCCCTTTGTTTCAAAAATAAATAAGAATATTCAGCCCTTACTGTGTCTTTGCTTTGTGGTGTAGTTGTGCAGACCTTATAACTAAGACGTGTTCCAAGTTAACTGTAAAAAATTTACCCACATTTCTTCTGTGTTAAATGATAGCTAAGTTTATAGTGGACTGTCAGATTTCTTTACTTAATTCAGCAACATGCAAGACATCTATCTTAACATCTGGTTTTTAATAACAGTTGACATCTGGGAGCTCTTTTTTATTCCAAGAATGGACTAGGAACAGTAGTGATACTGGCAGTGTATATTTTCAGGCTAAAATTCCTGTCCATTTCAATCATAATTAATTACCATTCATTTTATTTAGGTTTTAGATTTAATTAAGTGCCAGCAATATGTTACACCAGCTAACTTGCAAAGTTTTGAAACTATAGAAAGTAATTTTTTTATGTTTCTAAAATATTAATGGGTGAATTTTAAGGATATCTGAAATGATATTTTATTTGATTTTGAAATGCTCAGTTAAATGAAAAGCATTTTGTTGCACACCTCTAAGTTCTAGAAGCAGAGTATTGCACCAGAATTTGGCACAGTAGAACTATATATACATATGTGCATACACACCGTGTGTGCATAGATGAAGAATCATTATAAAAAAATGTTATCTTCAGTAAATGTATCCAGGGAAGAACATTTCACTTTGCTGGTTTAGTTCATGTTTTTTATTTTGTTCTTTTTAACTTCAAGTTTATAAAAAATGTAAAGAAAGACCTTCTGCTTTCAGCATATCTACAGTAAAAGAATCCCTTTTAAAAACAAATTCATGAAATTGTTATGATTTTTTATATTTACCATTAATGTTATCTATCATTAAAACTCTAAATAAATGAGTAATACTAATGGTTCAAAAATGGAAAAAAAGATAGAAACTGTCTAACAGTATTCAACAATTTGCAGGGTTTAAGGATTTCTTAAAAGATAGATTTAATTGATAGCATGTTAGAAAAATGTACTTCACTAATGATAGATTTTTTTGATTCTTCAGCAGTTTTTATCTTTTAACCTGACAGAATGTAAGACAATTTGATTACAGTAATTACTTTGCTTACTTTTAAGGTTTCATCTCTTTCTGCTGTCAATGTTGGTTTGAATTGTGTGCAATTAAAAAATAGATAATCTTTTAATATTTAATCTTATAATCTACTTCCTACACACTGTTTTAACTGGGTGGGAAAAATGTTTATGTCACTGTTGTTGGGTTTTTTTGTTGCTATAGATGCAGATTCTTGTATATGTAAGACAAACTTGTTCAGTTGTCTTCGCTGGCTTACATTTTAAAAAAAAAAAATCATGTTTTTAACAGCCAAGAAAATTGTATTTTATATGCACCAAAGTAACTAACCTTTTCTTCTTTCATTCCAATGCTAACATCTTCTCTGTGCATCTCCTAATGTCTGGCACACAGGATGACGAGGAGGGTATATGGGCGTAGCCGTTCCTATAAACCAAAGTTCCAGTTTTGTTTTGAGGGGTGAGAAACTCTCTTTTCTATCTCTCTCAAGTTGCAGTCTAATTTTTATTGTTTTATTTTAAACTGCATGGAGCTGTGTGTTTCTTGACAAGTGTGTTTGTGAACTCTGTAAAAAATGTTTTTACATGTGTAATGAACAATGAGAAACTATGTCTAATGGTTTAATGGTCTAATGGTTTAATTTATTTTATAGCCTATTATGGCTAAAGGTGTCGGTAGGTACAAAAATTTGAAAGGAGTGTGTTTCTATCTGTTTGCATCTCTCTAAACAATTTCCTTTTTTCAGTAGATAAGAATTTCTTTCAACTACTATTAATCTGCTATATCACCATGAAAATCCCTGTAAGAAAACTGTAGTATCTCTGCAGAATGAGTATGAAAGTTTGATATTTAACAAAGTTTGCTACAGATAAGCATACAATTTTACTGGAATAGCATTTATAATATGCATGGAAAAAATGAGACTACCTATTAAGCTAAAACGTTTTAGTGAAATTGTAAAATAAGTAGCAGATGCTTAATAAGGGAAGTATAATCTGTCTATGCAATACATGCTTTTTTCCTGAAATAATCTGATGGACTAACATCCATGCAGTGATTTGGTTGTGACATTTAAGAGTACAAAGTACAGCTTATTTTGTTTAAGACTTTTTCAATTATGAGTAAATATTATATTGTCACTGTATGTCAGTTATTGATCAATGCATATCCACTTTTTTGGTGCTTGCCTTTGAAGCTGTAGGTAATTTGTAGCTCATGATCACTGTGGTCTCAACGTTGCTAAGACCATCAGGCCTGGTGGTTTGCTTGTAGGAAATGTTGCTCATGTCACTACATCTTACTGGAACAATTCTATTTACTACAGTGGGACTGTTCAGAGAAGCAAAATCTACTCACATAAGTAAAGATGAATGTGTTATTAAAGCTGCCATACTTTACTCTATATTGCTTTGGCCCCTGTCACCCCAACTTGAAGACTATGATTTGTTTTGTTTCCAGTAGCGTTATAAGCCATGTTACAAGTCAGTTGTTCCATTTGACAGGAATGAAACCTCCAAAATAATTTTTGTTCTTATATACTTACTTTTTAGAATACCTGTGAGATCAATATTAGTGCTATCCATAATTAATAATTTGTATTTTGTTTTAAAAAAAAAATTAAACTGTTGAAGCTTTCTATCACAGAGAAGTTTAAGATTCAACACTTGTAAAATAAAAATGGGCACTGTGATACCATTAACATTTAAAAGAAAACAAACTTGGTTTATCAGAGTATAGCTATAAACCTTTTTGATTTTATGCTTTCTGTTTCAATTTTAAATGTCATGCTTGTATAGGTTATATGGGTAGATAACCTCTGTGTTTATGGACACACATGTTGCATGTGGTAACGGTAGGAAAGGATGTGACTCATATTCTAAATTTTTTTAGTTACACTTTCTTCTTTCCTGAAAATAAGCAGACTTAAAAAGAATCTGGAGTTGTTCTTTTTCACATAAAAATGTAAAAAAGGTTTATGGGTTCTCTTAGAGTTGTGTTTTAAGTAATTAGCATGTTCTGTTAACTGCAGCTGCATGATATTTTAATAGCAGTTTATGATGTTATTTAAAAGTAATGTAATTTTCAGCTGTTTGTCAGCATCATTCTTCTGGTTTGGGTGTGGAGAGCAGATCTTTGTTTATTTTCCAGGCTCATATATATTTCCAGTTTAAAAACAGACATTCCTCTCTGACTCTTTTGTTCAAATGCCAGCATAATTTATCTGGTATCATTATATACCAGACCCTTGACAAATTACTTGTTTGCTGTTTCTTTTCAAGTGGGGGAGAACTGCAAAGGTAGTATGACAAATAGCTGGTAGTAGGCATAGCCTGTCTTCCAGACTGAACTCATGAGTAGACCTGTCCTTGTAGGTAGAATAGCCATGGGTCTAGTGGAATGGCTATTGTAAAGTGAAAATTCATGTCATAGACCTCCTTCCCTAGAGGAAAAAAATAATTTAGGTCCCAGACCTATAAACCTTTCTCAAAATACATCTGGTAATACTAAATTTCCTCATAATCACTGTTAAGAGCTGTAAGCATATCTTGCAAAAGAGATGCTTACAATAGACATACTTAGAAAAAATAATGGATAAATTTTTCTAATGTGCACAGACTTGAGAGCTAACAGCTTGATTTGGCTGTGTGACCACAGGAGTTTGCAGTGTCCCCTCATCTAGCTCAGCAGTGGGGGTTGCTCAGGTAGAACTGAGCTATGTAGCTCTTGTATTAAACCAGAGGAAAACTGGATTTAGTTCTGAGAAATGTTCTTGAAGAGTAAAAGTTATGACATAAATTACTTTTGAGGTCTTTAATCCTCCTTTCTGATGTCTGAGCAGAGCAGTAGTTAAAAATTACTTGATTGTAAGATAACTCTATGGTACTTTCTGCCACATAGTCTAAAGCCCTGGATCTGTTAAGGAAATGAAAATTTTGGATAAATGGATTATTTCCGTTTTCTACTTACAATCAATACTAACAATCAAAAGGCTGATACGGTTAAATCTTGCAGACACCATCCTTGTAAAATACATGTTTTCCACATTTGTTTGCTTTGTAAAAAGTCTGGACATAATAATTAGTTCTGTTATTATAACTTGCTGTGTGATACTCCTTTTAGAATCCACTTTATGATGCTGTAGTTATGGATTGAAAGGAATAGTGCCTGCAATTTAGTTTTGGAACATTTTAATAATTTCTATTGCTATTTAAATAAGACACACAAGATTTGTCTTGGATGCATATGGCTGAAGGCTAAGTGAATTTAATAGCTCAAGTAGTTATTAACCAGGGTGAAATGAATTGTCTTGAATGTTGCATTACTATGGAAAAGTGGCATTGTTAACAAGAGTAGAGTATCCAAGTAAGTGATTACAATAAATCCATTTCTGTGCAGAGTTTTAAAGCTCTAGGCATAAACTCTTCACTTCAGAGCACTTTGTCCTGTGTTTTTGACAGTGCCTGAAAAAGGAGTCTGGATGCTCTTCTCACAAAGACAAGGTGATAAAACTCCCTGAACAATTGTTCACCACCAGGAATGATGGGTGCACGGTTCACTCCTGTTATCTTTGCACTGTGGCTGCAGGGTTAGGCAGGATGGCTCCACTCTTTCTGCATGATAGTAGTAGAGTGCATCACCACTCTGTCAAACTGGTGAACTTTAAGCAGCCTGTTGAAATAGATCTGGAGACTAGATAAATGGAATGGGAACTAGATGGAGATTTCATCTCCATGTAGGAAGGAGCTGATTTCACTTTTTAGAGTGTAAGGACTCTTAAAAGAGCCCTTAATTCATGGGATTAGACATGTTTTTACCATTTTTCCTCTCTCACTTTATCCTGATTTTCATAGCAAGTAGTATTGCTGAGGAAGATCAAATCTCTCAGTCAGCTGAATGTATATTAAAACACAGACTTAATACAGTTAAATTGGGTGTATATCTTCTTTAGAACAGCTTTTCTGTATTTGTTTTTTACTGCAGACTTCTTTCAAAAGCTAATTGTGAACTTGAGAAAGCCAAGAGACTGAAGGAGAATGAACATGAGGGATATATTTTATGTTGAAGAGGAAAACATAATTTTAGCAACAATTGAATTTTAAAAGTATTTGAACTGCAAGAATGTGGATTTCTAGAAATATAATCTTTCACCTTACTTTTTTATAGTTTGTTTATTTGCAATAATTTTTAGTTATACAGTTTAAATTATATGATCTATGGATGCAGCAATTCCATTGCAACACACTTTTGTTTATGAACCAAAGCATATTAATGTCCTTTTAGAGTCTCAAAGACAGATTTTTTTGGCTTTTAAAAAACTTGTATACAAAGTGTACAACAATTTTGAAAACTGACTATCAAGAGACTAAGGGAATCTTAATGTAATTTTTGTTACAGTAGTGTAAAACAAATGATATGCTTTTGAATTGGAGTTGATTTTTCTTTAAGAGGATTTTTTTTTTCCTACAAAACCAAAAGCCCCTGAGATATGAAAATGTTTGGCTTCTGAAATTGTTTTGTTTCAAGTCTAATTTTATCCTGATCATATAGTCTTACTAACATTTTTTTAGGAATAATGCAGATAGTCTCATGCAATCAAAAGTTTTCCTGAGGCCATGAGGTAGTACTCTGCCTAAGTAAGGACAGCGCAGGCTGGGCCTCTAATTATGTTTAAAAAGTAAGTTAAAAATCAGTGAAGTCCTTTTAAACTTTACCACCTCAGTGCTCACCTAGTACACAAGAGTGACATGAAATGATGGTGGAAATGTAGAGTGGCAGGATGAGAATGTGTTGTAAGTTTATAGAGAGCTAGTTACTCATTAAGGAACTTCAGGCGAGGTGTTCAGGGAAATCTCACTGGCCAGCAAATTTGGTAGCACATGTAGCTGCACTGGTTGGGGCTTGTTAGAAACAAGATCTCTTCCCCTCTCCTCACCCATACAAAGGAAAAAGAAAGAAAATCGGGAGGTGATGATAAGTTTTAAGAGTTAAGCCTATATAGCAGTCTGTCATGGGTAACTGGAGCCATGTGATTCTCAGAAAATGTGACTCGTGGCACAGCTGAGGTGTGCAGGTAGAACACAAGTGCTTGTTTCTTCCTTTCCAGTTCCTACCACTGAAGTGCAGCAGACACTGGAAAAACAGTTAGGACTTTGCCACAAGTTGTCCATGTGTGTCTGTAATAGAAATCAACACAAAACCTGTTTGTACAGAATTTTGTTTGTACAGTACTGTAGACTTTATTCTTTGTCAGACATGAAGTAAATCAGATGTTTTAAAAGATGTTTAGGAGTGTTTGGACAAGTTTATTGTCTGTTATATCCTTAGAACAGGGTTACCTTCACACCTGAAACAAAGAGGGACAGAAGCTTGTGCCTGGCAGCAAACAGTGTCTAGTGTTGTTGCAACTAGAATCATAAAGCTAGTCAGCTAAATTTGGATTTAGGAGCAGAAGTCTGTAATTTTAAAATTTTGCCTTAGTAGACACTGCGGAGGCATTCTTCAGGGGGCATCAGTGTCATTCAGTAAAAAAACCTTCAAAGCAGAAATTGTCTACAGAGTGGGTGAAAGAAGAAAGCTTCTTAATTATTGCTCAGGCAAATATTCACTGTTCACTTCTAACTATCGGATGTGTTTTGTATGTTTTCAGGAAGGAGGAGAAGGCTGTTTTAAAACAAATGTGGTGCCTAGCTTTGTCTTTGTTGAGATGTGGTGAACAGTTCTCTTTCAAGATGTCCTTACTAATAGCAGTATAAAGCATAACGAAATTTGGTCGTGTTACTATATAAGGAAATGTTTAAAGACATTAACTATTAGCTATTGTTCTGCTTTTTGTTTTCATAATTTCAAGTCAAGATTTTTGTAAATAATTTATTTTTCTTTATGTTTGGATATTCTGTTTAGCCTGTTTTGGAAAAAACATGTTAATTTTGAAATGAGTCTCAGCAGCATGCAAAGCAATGGAAAAATAAGGAGCATGACTGTATGCAGTGTTCATTTTAATTTTCTCATAGACTGTATGAATACTAGCTCTATGCTTAATTAGCTAAATGGGTGTTGCTACATTGACTGGAGCCCAAGGGCATTTTAGATTTGTGAATTTTTAGACATGATTGTTGTTTTACTGCAGCTTGGTTTTTACTAAACAAAAGGAGGAACCTCCCTAGGAATGTTTGGTTTGCAAAGTATGGACAGATTTGTGACTAGTCTTCATTCCTGTTAAAATATTTTTATTCATAATGGATGATGGTTATAGTTCTTATTTTAATTGGGAAATAATATATTAGTTAAAAAGTTATCTTTCTTTTTTTCTTAAAGATGTCATTACTACTGCTACTATTTTGGGGTATTAGTTGTCTACCACTGAGACAGAGGGTTTTCATTAAAAGAACATAGGAATTTATTTAGCTGTATGTATTTGGCTATTTTTTATTGATTATACACTAGAAATACATGAATCGCTTGACAAATGCAAAACTTTTTTTATGTTTCCTATGGAATGGAAGATGAGTAAAGAAGATCAGCATTGTTCTGTTGAAAAAAAAAAAAAAGAAAAAATTCTTAACTTTCTGTTACAATACTGCAACAGCCAAATACATTAGAGTTAAGGTCAGAAGTTGAAACCCTGGGCCCACTGAAGTCAATGAGTGTCTTATTATTTATTTCAGTACTGTTGAGTTTTCACTCAGAGCAGTTTCTGTCTTTTGATTTGTTCATAGTCTTAGTAGAAAAACATCTGTGCATATACATATATGTATTCTCAAAAAGATTTGTACAAACTAGATGTCTTTTACTTTACTCCAACAGGCATTTATCTTATCTTATCCTTGGTATTTATGAGACACCAAATCACCCTCATGTCTAGCTGTAGAACTTTATTATATAAATTGAATAGTTTTTTGTCTGTCACTTGTATTTTAGGTGGGTGAGTCAGGCCATTCTGCCTGAACTTTGGCCTCAGCTTCTTCACTGCAGGTGCAGGAGGTGTGCAAACAATCAGAAAATGTAGCTGATGAACTGAACTTCAAAGCTTTTGATGTAGTCAGCCTAAAGACAACAATCACAGGGCCTACAATCATCAGTCGTGCTCTTTTATAATCTTCCATAGTAAAAATAAATAACATACTAGAGCAATTTTTAACACTGTAGAAAGTGAGAAAAGGCAGTATATATTTTCACGGCTAAGCTTTGTTTCAAAACGTGATGGTTGCTGTAAACAGGAGTTAGATAATCACTGACTTCACACTAAAAGAAGTAATCAAATAATCTAGATACAGCTTAATATCTGAAGCTAAGCTGACATTTTGAAAAAAGTAGAAAAATGTGCTTTAAAGAGATGAATTCAATGATGAATTGCATTTTGTTGGATTGCACTTCTACAAATATTCATGTGAACATGTGAAATGACTATTATTTGTCTTCAAAATAGTTTCAAGCAGTTGTTTGTGAATATTAGAGTATATGAATATGGGACTGGCAGCACAGCATTCCTCTTGGAAGGTCTTGGTTTCGTTGGAAGCAGGAGTACCACCTGACTTAAACACCTAATCAAAGGTCATATGACCTAAACTTTTGAATGTCAGATTTTACAATTGAATACTAAAATATGAAAAAAACTAGCCAATTTTGAATAAACATGAGATTTATATAAATTGCTCTGGGAAGTTTATGAAAAATACAAGAGAAAATGTTCAGTAGAGTACAGAAAAGAATACCTAATAAAAGTTATCTAGTATCTATTTTTAATATAAATAAGCATACTTATTCTGTTAGTTATACTGCTATAATGATGGGGTTGGGTTTTTTTAAAAAAAAAAAGAAAGAAAACCTCCCTGTGCTGACCTACTTAACATCACTGAAATGCCAGTTGTCATTGCATATGTCTCTTGATTTCCTCAAGGAAAAGCTTTGATAGGTGATGACTGCTATCATAGATATCCAGTCCTACCAGCCACAAGGCCTGGAGCCAGTTTTGAGGCACATCCCTGTCTCTTACGCTTCATGTTATTCTGGCAGTGGTTTCTAATGCAGATTTTCAGATCACACACGTGCAATTTTTGAAGCGCTTCATCTGGGTGTGGTGGCTAGAGCTCCCTCAGAAGGGAGTGAGGTGTACATATGAAGAAACAAATAAAAAAAAGGGCATTTGGCTGTTTCAGCAGATGTATATTGCTTGCATAGCCATTCCCTTTTTCTGCCACAGAAAAGGAGTTTGGCAGGATGGGATTGTCTTGAGTTTGAGCCTTGAATCAGTGGCTGAAATGTGGTAATTTACAAATAATTCTACAACAAAGAGTACAATACAGAAATCTAGGAAAAATATTTATTCATGTGATTTAATTAAGTTCAGTATCAAACATCTTGGGAATGTTGCTTTGACAACATTAAGCTATTTGTATACTTGTGCTCTAGTAGCAAATATTAATGTAACGGATTAGAAATAGTTAAGAATGCCTGTTAATATTCATCATTTTGCTATACTGTCCCACTTTAATTAGGCATCCATTTTGGCATCAATATTCTCATTTGTTCAAAAAAACCTATTGTGCTAATTGCCCATTTCAAGAGATCACTAGGCAAAGAGCAACTTTAGTTGTTGTGATGGAATATCGCTGCTTATCACAAATGGCAGAGCCTTGCTGCTTCATTTTGCTTCAGTGTTGATCTTTGCTTTCTGGACAGTTCACCAGTGAAGATGTTTACGGGTCTGTTTTCCAGAAAAGCAGTGATGATTTCACTGGTTCCCTCCTGGAGCCTTTCAGATCATCTGGCTGGCCAGAACATGAGCTCTTCTTCAGCCTGGCTCTGACTTCTACCAAAGTGAGCCAAGCTAGCTAAACAGTTCATGTACTAGTTTTATTTTGAACCAGATCTTTTTGACTAAAATGAGCAAGCTGCTCACTTGAACAGTGTTACTGGAAGATTTGAAGAAGTAATAGTCTTAGAAGAGAGGGGGACAAGTAGCTAGAATCTCTTTCAAGAGCATATCTGGATGTGGATGAGGATTTCTGTCCACAGCCTTAGGCCATGGGCAGAGCACTCTACAAACAGCTGTGCCAGTTGATGATGTTATTACCACCCACCCTTATGTGCTTATTATTATTTTTCTGCTAGAGGTTGCTACCCTCCCAGATCTATCAACAGAAGAAATCAATCCCATATCAACTTCAAGCAAACTGAGTCGGGTTAGCTTAAATAGTGATGAGTACCCATTCATCAGTCAAGCCTGTTTATCGTTCCCTACTGTGGATTAAAGAGCACTCTGACATTTCTGACTTTCTGTTGGAAACTGTGTGGTAACATCTAGCTGATGGTTAGTGAAGAGCAGCTAGTGGCAGTAACATCTTCAAGTGGAAAAGCTCGGTCTGGAAGAGAATTATGGCTGTAAGTTAAAAACAAAAGGACCCTTACTGAAATCACTTTATCTTCAAAGGCTCTTGCACCAATTAGGTAATCAGGTTATTAAAATAATTTAAATTAAACCAGTGCAGTTTTCTCGTTTAACTAATCAGAATCAGAACCTCTTTGTTCATTCTGCAGATAGACATATTTTTACCAGATGCAAGCATGGAGATGAGTAATAAATGATATTTTCCATTTTATATAGGAGCTATAATTTTAGATAGTAAATCTGTGTTAAATTCTAGGAAAACTAGTTCTTCAAACTGTTTTTTGGTTAGGTTTTTTTTGATAGCTCTTGCAATTAGTCTTTGCTGGGCCAATTATATCAATAATATGATTAATTTTGTCGCACATGGCTCTAGGACCTTGAAATGCATTAGGTGATAAATCTCAAATAAAGCTGAGAGCTTTGCTCTTTGTAGCAGATCTTAAAGTCTGTCTACGAGCATTTACGAATGACTACTGTTCCCTAATGTGGCTGAGGCCTAAATCTTTATTTGTTGGAGCCATCAAAGCAGCACAGTACAGTCACATTCTTTGTGTAGTGTTTTACATCTGTTGACCTGGCTCCTGCATGTAAGCTTTTCATGAGGATTCATTTTAGTTCTAAGAATATGGATAGGGTCAAATGTAAACGCTGAGGTAAGATTTAATGATTTAGGAATTCTGTTAGCTAGGATGATTTTGATTATGGCAGTTAGAGGCTTTAGGTCTGATTTACATGGGTTCTATACCCCTATAGGAATTTATACCTGTGTAAGTAATAACAGATCCTAACATTTTGATTGAATTAAGTTGTGTTCAAGCCTTCTGGGTAGAAAGTGCTCTGAGATTGCCTTTACATTTTTTAATGTAATTGAGTATTATATACTACCTGCATTAATTGTGGAGGGAAAAAAAAGGATAAAGGTGAGATGCTTTACTCGTTTGCAAAATGTTTTTATAATAGTTCCTGATCCAATGTTGGACTTGCCTTCAATTTCATGCTACTGAAAGAATTTTTTAGCAAGTATCTAAATTTTCTTCCCTGCCTTACTCTATGCTGTAGTTATGATTTAAATCTGTGGCTAGATTTAATGAAAACTCCTTATCCACCCTATTTAACTTATCCTCACTTATACTCTGTCTGAGGCTGACAAAATGGTTGAGAAATTTTACATAGATCCTGCAGCACTCATTTGTAAAATATTTTTGAATTGTAGGTCATCCTTTTAAAAACTTATAAAACTTCTTGAAATCTGTTTGCTGGTTGTCTTCCAGATTTCTTTACCAAACCAGATACAGCTTTTATTCCATCTTTTACACAACTGTGGTCATTCATCTTCTAGGAGATTTTTTTCTTCATTTGTAAATTTGCTTAATTTCTAAAGTCAGCAGCAGAAATTTTAATAAGAAACTGTCTTATTGTTAACTGGTTTATAATTGAAATGAACTATTTTACAATTGCAGTGTTGCAAATCAATCTACATTGAGGCTTGTAATGTATTTCTAGTGTGTAACTAATAGATGGAAAAATATTTAGAATTTGAATTGCCATTCATTTTAGGAAAAATGATAAATACTCAAAAAATACATGCTAGTAGTAGTAGCTTTAGGATTGAATCTGTCAACCAAAAAAAGCTTGCAAGAGAGAGATGGGCTTATTCTCAGAGAGATAATGCTTTTTTTACTTGTTTAATAAATTCTCTAATTTTTAATTAGAATAAATGAAGACTACTTGTTTAAATATTGCAGTGCCTTAGAGTACCTTGTCTTTTGGTTTTCTAGGAAAGACAGGTCTTACTATTAAAACTACTAAAGTTGTATGGGAATCCTCCACAGATACAGTCTCATTGCTTGAAGAAAGTTTGGGAAAGTTTTATCTGGAAATGGTCCTTCAGTGTAAGAATTGGAAGAAAAATACCCTTTCTCTCCCTCTTGAGAGCAGTGTAGCTTCTAAGAATGTATTTTAAGACAAGCTGAGTGAGAGCCCTGCCTTAGTTACAGAAAAAAGATACTCTACAGAGAAAAAAAGTGAGCTCTCTAGCTATATTTAACTGCCGTTAGCACCCGGACAAAATGAATACTGTCAACTGTACTTTTACCAATGTACTCTGTTTTTCCTTGAGGATTGATAGGTTTAAATGTACTGATCGTCTCCTTGACTCTGTCTGTCAAACTTTGATCTGATGTTGAAGTGTTCAAAAGCTGCATGTGTTGCAGTATTTCAGCAAACTTGATCTTACAGGTTTAACTTCAATATTGTTTCCATTTTGAAGTCTGTCATATGGGTGTACCACAAAGACTGTTTGGTTTTAGCCCTGATGTCTTGGGTGGTGGTATGCAGCAAGTAACAGAATACTTGGAATAAAGAAAAATCCTGAAATGAATCCCTCCAGCTATGGGCCAGTTGAGAGCTAGAGAGACAGGATGTAAAGTAAAACCAGTATGTCTCCCTTTGATCAAAGGATAGATTCCGCACCACCACCCAGCAGGTGATTAACACCTAAGTACGTTCTCCCCTAAATGGGCTGATTGGACAAAGCTAAGTAGTTGCTCAGCACCCATAAAGCAAACTTCAGTTAATAAACTGATGTTAGAAATATTTCAAATGTTGTCTTTGTGCATTCAGATCCACAGTGTTACATGATATGATGTGTGTAAGTTGCTACTAAATTGTCTTAGAATATGAAATTCTCTAAAGGAAGAATTACTAAGTACCTTCTGAAACTGCATTTTTATTTTCAGAAAACAAGCTCTTTCCACCAGTAAATTGATACATATTTTCCAGTTGTGTATGCTTTCTGTATTTGGAGAAATTCATTAATAGACAACTGCACTGTAAATTTTAAGTAGGGTGAAACGATAGTGTAGGGTGTGGTGGTGCATGGTTTTATACATAGAAGCCATTCAGGAGCACACTTCACCAGCTGGAAGATCTGTAGGCCAGAGACTGGTTTTACTTCAAAAATAATGATAGTGGGCATTTCACTTTGCTTCTAGAAGTATAATACTGGGTTTAGAAATCTTTATTTTCTCATGGTTTATTCTAATTTTATTTATTACATGCCAAATACGTGTGTGTTGAAGAGGAAGGATGTAGCACATGAAGCCAAGCCACCACTGTCCTGAAGAATTTACAGTGAAGTAACACACTAATGTCAGTAAACTCTGTTGTTGTCCCATTGACTTCTTTGAGGACAAAATTTCACACCAGGACTTTTAAAATGGAGAGTGTGTCAGCTATGCTGTTCTCATTTTCATGATTATGAATTGCTTTCCAGTACAAATCAGAATATAATGACCATAGTCTAAATATAAAAGACCTCTGCTGTATTTCACTACTAGTATGATAGAAAAATCTCATCAGTGAGTGCCTTTTTAATAAGTAGCCTCACTTGGGATGTCTGATAGAACATAATCTTAAAAAAAATTTTATTCAAAATTCATTGTAGCACAAATATTTTTATATGAAAGATAATCAAGCCATCTCTCTCACCAAGCAGAATCTGCCACATATCATTGTACAGGACGATGTATTTCAGAAAATGGAAAGCAGTAAGCTAATTACTAAGCAAACTATTTTTTTCATCATTTTCTTATGCGAGATCACATGTAGGTACACATATGACACATACAGGTTTTGCTAGGATCCTGCTAACAATAATTAACTAAAGTATTTATCCTGTTACCCAAGAACTCTACGTTCTTCTTAAGATCATGATTGAATTTTTGAAACAGACAAAGATGCGTTGCCAGATTCTAAGAGAACATGAAATAGATAAATCCTAACCAAAAGAGATGCAAACATTCCAGAAATAAAGTGTGGATGTGGTGTTCTAGAAAATAAAGCCCCCAAATCTATAAAAGCTGTACTGGATATTGTCTTTGTTATAAGACTGCACAGTGGTTGCTACAAATTGTGTGCTTTGGTATTGATATTGTAATGCAATTTTAGCAAGCTTCTGTGTAAGAAAAATATTGTTTATCAACCAGTCACTTTTCCTTAGATCAAAAAGCAGTAGTTGGAATATAAAACCCCCAAATCTGCAGGAGAGGTGTTTGACAAATTAATGTAATATAATAAGATGGAATAACACTGTTTTAAAATCTTATTTACTTATTGTTTTTCTATATTATTCCCACAAATGGTGGGTAGAGTGTGCAGAGTTTGCAAGAACCTAATATTCTCTTGGCAAATGTTTCAAAGATTAATGATCAGATAGTTCCAACACTGGTGTTTTTAAATGATGACAGATGAATAAAGGCTTTGTAGCAAGGAGAAAACGGGTGCTGAGATGCGGAACAATTTATTCTGTGTATTTTGAGGCTTTTTTAATAATAGAAAAGCTGCTTCCTTCTTCAGTGACGAGTTCTGTGTTTTATGTTTTTAGCTAAAGACACTGTCTTTTGTGACATACTTCTCAAAGCCCTGTCATGATATAGCTTAACAAAGCATCACCAAGTATCCTGATGTGCAATCCTGACTGCCAATCACTTGGTACCTAAGCAGATAGGCACTATCCCGAATGTCCTCGGGGTGAATTCTTGTTTGCATTTCCTTTACAAAAAGCCTGTGGTTGTTATTACACCTGCTGGTGTTCAGTGTCACTGACCTCTCACCTAATGTACAATCAGGTGCTCTTTTTTAACAGGCAATCTGGCATTCAGCCCACTTAAATTAGGTTCATTTGTCATGTACTGCTATCTGCCAGCAAGCAAACTGGGGAAAAAGAGGTCAAAGTAGGGATTTTTCAAATGTAAATGTTTCCTGGAAACTGCTGTTGAAACTTAGACATGTCATTCAAAATGCATGTTACTGCCTGCCTTCTTTCTTAGAAAACTAATTGTCTTTTACAAGTACTTGCTTTTCCGAAAGTCTTTGCAACAGTTTTGCATGAAGTTGTTGCATGCATATTTTTATTGCCAAATATTGTTGCAAGACATAAATAAATCACTGGGCTATATTAAAAGCGTATTTTGCCCAGATGCTGCTTGAAATACTGGATTAAAATGGAAAAAATTAGTTTTAAACCACTTACAGGAAGTGGGATCATGCAAAAGGCTGGTTTCATTTCCAGTATCTTGTTGCAATCAGTGATTTTGTATATGGGATGTGTACAAATTTATATTACAATATGATATTAAGTCTACATTTTAAAATTATTTCATTTTGTTCCCCTTTATGTTTTTGGGGTTTTTTTTTGGCTAATTTGATCACAAGGGCCAATGTAGGAGTAATATGGTCAGATGTAGATTCTGGTAGTAGATGATGTTACTTCTTTTAAAACTTAGTGGTAATTAACTTCCTGAAGAATTTTGTGGATTCTGTCAAATTACTAAATATTTCAATACCTGTGACAACACTACAATTTGTATAAGGCAGTGATCCTTGAATGAAGATTATCACAGCAGATACAGCTATCCCCAGTAACACAGATGGAGCGTGATGAGGTGGCAGGAAATACGCTTTCTTCCTTGTAGAATAATAATTTATTTTTAGTTTTGCCATTCTTATAAAGGAACTGAAACTTCATCAAATAACTATACAATTGTGCTTGGATCAAAAGTTAACAATATTGGCTAAATAATGTGTTGTCTTTTGCTTCTGCTTTTTCTTTTCCACTCTCAGTAATGAGGAGGGAAGGTGGTTTCAGGTTGGTGATATGTCAGTGAGAAGGAAGGGATTGGTTATGAAGTTGGGAGTTGGCTTTCTGAGACTGCAGATTGACAAAAAGAGATTTCTTCAAACCTGTGATTGTTGTATGTGATTGAGAGACAGCCAGACTTGCTGGCCAGTATGAATATTTTCCGGCAGGTGGAAGGAGGAAGGAGCTGAAGAACTTGGCTAGTTTTAGCACCAGGATGGGGTGTAGTTTGTTTTGGTAAAATTGAACATCTGAGATGATGGAGTGAAAAGGTGAATGACCAAACAGGTTATTTGGGTTATGTCCAATAAAAGTGGTAGGTAAATTGTATGCTGAGTTAGCTTTAGGGATAGAAGTAGGATATGGGGAAAACTACAAAGGACCGAGAGATATAAAAATAGTCATTATTTCTTTACTCTCGTCAAGTTATTCTTTGATAGATCTTCACCACTTTTTTTGAGGTTCCTTTTGTTTCCATTTTCTCTTGTTTCCCTTTTCTTATGTCTCTACACCTTAATCTTTGGATAACCTCACCTGCAAACACAATTTATTTACTACGTCTTTGCTGATAGTTCATTATCTGCATTCCTACCCCAGCTCCAACTAATTTTCTTCAAATTAAAATCATGGCTATTGCAACCCTCAGGTATCTAGTTATTAGTTTGAGGAAATACATCTAAAATAGATAATCTGCTTTTGCTTCTGTTTACTTGCTTTCATGATCATTATATCATAATCTGACTTTTCCAATATTATTTATTAATTGATTTGTTTAGATTTCCCAAATAGCCAAACTACCATGATCTGTAGTTTACTTCTGCAGGCACATCAAATGAGCAGCACACAGCTGAAACCTCAAAGCAGGAATGTGGAGAGAGGTGAGGTCTAGAACACAAATGAAGACTAGGTTTTTTTTTTACTTTTGTTGTGCCTGTGATGTGCCAGAGCAGCTTCTGTTTTGATGACGTTTACTTTAGGCTATGAATATGAAAGGCCCTTTAGGAAATTGGCTTCCAGAATAGAACACAATTGTTTTATTCATTGCTAAAGGTAATAACTAACACATGTAAACTGCCTGCTACTCTAGATGAGTCACTACACGATAGTTTTAATACAAAATAAACTGGCTGGGATTTAGTATGAGTGGAGATGTAGTATACGCATCATCTTGCCAGCCCACAGAAGAATCTTCTGATGGCGTCTTTCCAGTGAGTTAGACAATGTATATTAGTTATGTTACTATAACAAAACATAACCAAAACTATTTCAGTAGAAAGAAATAGTCATAACTGGCACAGTAAGTTAAATTATCTTCAATCATCTACAGACCAGAGTATGGAAAAACAGAATGGTGTAGGTATAGCAGATGTCAAGTGGATAGATGAAAGAAATCCCACTCCTAGTGTAACAGGGATCTTACCTAGGTATTCAAAAGATTAATTCAACAGTCAAAGTCTTTAAACACCATCTTTCAAGACTTAAAATTCTTCTCCTACAATGGATTTACGTCTCTGCTGGGTGAATTTATTAAGGAAGACATAATTCATGTCCTCAGTAGCTGAAGAACAGGTCAAATTTTAAGGAAAAAAACCCCAACAAACTATTAAACCAATCATATCATAAGTGCTAGTATTTGTTTCAGATGCTTTTATTTGCTTTTGTGAGCTAGCAACTGTGTATGAGCCCTGAGAAAACTTTTCTTCTTTCTTCATGTCTTTTTGTCAGTTCTTGAAAAAGCCCTACTCCCTCAGAAAAGTCTAAAACATTGTTCTTTTGTTCTCCAAAGCTAATGGAAACTACACTGGAAGAGATATTTTATCTGATTTTTCTTCTTGTCAGATATCTAGATTAAACAAGGCAGATAAGCAGGCCACATTTAGGTCTTCAATGTTTTGGGTTTTTTTAATTATCCATTAGTGGATGGAGAATTCTGACTTATAAAATGAATTAGAAATATGTACATACAATGCAGTTAGATATAGGATATAAAATATAATAAAATATATAATGAGGTTAAAGATTCCTTAGAAACTGCTGTTCTGAGATGGTGAACGAGTAATGACTTCATATTACATATCGTATTAAATATTAAATCATATATATCATATTACATTTCAATTTTGAATTGGGGAAAGCACTTTTTTTTTTTTTCCTACAGTTCTTAGTCTTTTCCAAATCTCTCTGATTAAGAAGACAATCAAAATAATTAAAACAGAAAATTATGCATGGTCAGTCACTTTTAAGGAAGTTTTCACTTTTATTACTTAATAAATTGTTAGATTAAAAAAAATAAGTTTTCAAGGTTATTAATACCATGTCTTCTGTTTTCCAGTTGGTGAAATGTAGAACAGAGTCTTAAAGAATTGGAAAAGTCTTCCCAGAATTTCACAAATTCTAAAGTTTTCAGGAGCTGAGGAGGAATCAGGAAATGTGTAGAAAGTTGTATGGAAGGTAAAGTTAGTTACTGTTTCCCTTAGTATGGATGGATCATCATCAATGTTATGTTTTTGATTTAAAAGATCCAGGGGCTTGTCTGTCAGTCGTCATCTTTGCTGGTCTATCCGGTCTACAAAGACAATTAAAGGCTGGTAATTGGCAGAATCTTAAGTCCACTCCGAATACAGCTTATTCATAGGAATTCATCTTACTGTTCTCCCTCCAAACAAACAGATGCCTCATAATTTCTGTTTGTCTACTTTGCTGTAAAATACGAAGAAGAGATTTTAAAAAGAATCTGTTAATAAAGAGTGCACAGTATAAATTTACTCCTATGAAAATCAGGAATGACTCAAGACTTTGGGTGTGTGGCTGAGTAAGAATTCTAGGTCCTTATTGCCAATTTCCAAGGCAACTGCTGAAGTCAATCTTAAACACTTGTTCTCACTTTAGCAATTTCTGGCAGAGACAATGTTGTATTGTATAGGACAGCTTGTATGAAATCCAAAACAGGACAAAAATTTGGAAACAATGGGAGAATTTGGCATTTATTAATCTGTAGGGTGTGCACATAGTTTAAATAACTTTACAATGTGACATTTATGTGTGTTAGAGTCAATAATCAAAAGCTTTGCAGATTTAGGAGAAAGAATTCCATTTTAAACCAAAATTAACATGTCATAAAAAAATCTTAACATAAAACTGGAATGCAGTATGATATAGCACACCAAGGCTTACATTTCCAAATCCTTTTATGTACCCTTTTCTGAACACAAAGCCCGGTATGTACATGCAAACTGAAAAAATTAATCAAATGTAAGTAAGTCAAGCATCAACAGATTTTTGCACTTGGGTTTGAGTATATCGATTTACCCAAATTACTGTGACTGAGTGCATTTACGTTTATTATCATTTTGTTTTACAAAATGTCATTGACATCAATGAATCACATGCTTAGAGGTACCAAGAAATAATATATTCTTCAGGTAGCTGCATTTTTGTCATTTGAAAACTAGTAAATTTCCCTTTTCTTCTGATTTTCTTAGAATTGTACAGTATTTACATTACTGTGGTGTAAGAGGTGTATCATGGTAAAGAATATGACCAAAATGCCAGTACGCCATCAAAGAATTCCCAATGCTAAAAAAAATGTGCAAGGGTTTGATTCACCAGATTTAAGCTTTCTTTATGTCAGGGCAGAAATCAGGTCTACCAGATTCCAGATCAGGTCTGTAGTGTTTTCCCCAGGGCTTACCACTTAGTAAAAAGGAGGCCTGTTGCGCAGAAGCCTTAAATGTATAAACTCAGCTATTTTGGTTTTGTGGTTAGGACAGTGCTGTTTATTGAGTTTCCAGGTAGGAATCTGGTAGGTTATCTAGCACTCAATAAATTACTGTATGGCCATTGAGCTAAAAAAAAAAAAATCAAGATGCTTACAGTGTCATGATTGGAAATTAGTCAACTAGTCAATCTGCTTATTTAAAACAATATTCTAAAAATGACGAGATGGCTTCTGGCATCATTTCCTGGTTCTATAAGGCCATATTTTGATTTGCTATTCCTATTTACAATGACTTCAAAGAAAACTCATTAATTGCCCTGCCATACATGCTACATTTTGTTGGTTTATTTTTATGTTTGCAAGCACACTGTAAACCTGAAAAAGTAAATATATTGTGCTGATTAGATCAATGAGTTCCTAATTGGTTTAGCTTCTGAATGCTTGGGAATTTGACATGCATTGAAACATAAATATGTCAGTGTCTGGGGTTGAAAGAATAAATGACATGACTCTCTGCTTAGTGAATAAGATATATTTTTTAATGTACTATTTTGTTATCCTGACGTACTCAAGGAAGTTGAATTCTAAATTCCTTTGGCCAGTTGGCTTGACTTTCTTGCCAGGGTCAGGGGATGAGTAGTTGTGCCAAAGTTTTTTATTCATCCCTATTTACACGGAGTGACTGGAAGCTTTCAGAGTCAATCATTCCAATCACTCATACCTGAACGGAACCCACATGAATGTAAATCCATCTGGCATTTACCCATCCCATTTAATTTGCATATTCAGCTATATGGTTTGTATCTTTTTTTTGTAGGCATAATCAAATAGTGTTTATTATTTTGTGAGTCTAGCTTGACGAGTAGCATCCTCTATGAGTCAGTGAAAGAAGGAAGAGGGTATAAAGGACATGCTCAGGAATAATGCCTCAGTTTGCTGCTCATCTACAGTTTAAGCACAACACGTGCGTGCAGGCATGTGTATTAGTGAATGTCTCTTTAACTAGCTGTGTGGTATGCGGGTCAACGTGATGAGGTAGAGCATGCCAGTTTTCCTTCCCAAAGGATCTAGTTGTTCATATTGGCAGGAAGTTTTACTTACCAAAGTGGTTAGCAACTGGCAAAGTGAGCACATCCAGGTCTGAGGTATTCCTTACACACATTTCTTCATGGGAATTTCTTATGTTAACAAAGGTACAGTATGCAGTGTGCTTAATATTCTGTTTTATTTATCAAGGCAAAGAAACAACTGTATGAGTAAGGTCAATATACAGTAAAAGTTATTTTAGGTTGAAGGTCAATATGTTGGTCCTTGTGGTTTGTTGTTTGAATCTCTGGAGATTTTACATATTAGCAGCTATTTCCTGGAAGCAATAGGAATGATGTGAAATCCTAGAAGGATTTTCACTTTTAATTTTCCCTATCTTCTTTCCTTTTAGAGGAGAATGGTACTCATCCTCCTAAAATTAGTTCATTTCTTAGTTGTAAAGTTTATATAACTTTTGCAGACTTTAATATTTTGCATGTATTAAAGAAAACACGTGAATATGTTTTAAAAACTACACAGAGCTCATTCATATAAAACCTGAATAAAATTAGATCAATTGAAGTGTTCTGTTTACAAAACTTTTACTCTCTTCTCATCTGCACCAAATATAAAGCTATAGAAAGTCCTTGTTTAAGCTAGCAAGTCCAGGGAATTCTCTCCTTCCTCTCATGGATGTGGTGTCTCTGCACTGTCCTACTGTTGAGGTGGTTGCTTTTCACTACTGCATTTGATTTAGAACATTATTTTTATTGAAACTACTAGGTTTTAAAACTTTTGCCTAGAGGAACATGTTTCTCCAAATAATTCGCTGAACGATAAAATTAATTTCTACTCTTCTAAGAACCAAACCAAAACACAAACTTGTTGTAATCTTAGCCCAAACAAACAAACAAAAAGACCCTGCACCAAATAGCAGTTTAAAGGTAGCAGAAATAGTTAGTTTATTGAAAAAATAACTTTTTGTAATATTGTTGTCAACATTAAGACAAACTGCACTTTGTCTTAAACTTTTTTGATGGGACAGTGATGTATTTAGTAATTTGTGATCTTTGCGACAGCCTGGCTGTTGAAAGACCATCTCTCTGGTTATCTGGAGGAGATCAAGGTGCATCACCTGTAGAACAAGGCCTTGTTTTGGCTCACAGCTGTCCTTCTGGAAAGGGACCACAAGACTTTGAAAGAACGTTACTGCTAAATCCATCCTTTCACCTCAGTTACAAGTTTTTCTGTATGTGAAGTTTAACTGCAGATGAGTTACTTCCACAATAAGGCTCCTGTGTTAGCAGTTTTTAAGGCTTGCTACGTGTTCTGCTATCACTACTGTTTTCTCAGTAGGATGACAGCAGCTGTTCTTTGATTGAAACATGAAGAAAGATGTGTTGAAGTCAGATAAGCATCACTACTAAAGCAGCTTTACCTCCCAATTTGCTGGTCTTTGTAACATGGCTAGTAATAAGGGATGCTGAAATTGAGCTATGTACTTGATTTAAATAATAATCTTACAGGATATTTGTAAATCTAAGGAAATTTTTCTTCATGTCTCAGTTTCTTGAGGCAAAATGCACTCATGTCATTGTAAACTAAAAGGCACAGAATAAGAGGACATCATTTGACCCTTGGTAGTAGTTCAGTAGGATTTTTTTTCTTGTCATTCCTTATGATTATGATTTGCCTTTCTGATGACTTAACACTTTTTTCTTTGTTTTTTTTTTTTTTTTAATCTGAAGTGATTTGTGGTTGGACAGCAGTAGTTTCTTTTATCTTGATTTCCAAAGCTGCACTTGTAAAACCACATTCAGCAGCAGATTAAGCCTCCAATACCTTGGTTCAGTTTTCACAGTAGCTGCCAAGTAGGCCTTCTTTCACAGGCCATTTTATACTTTCTGATACTTGTAATTAACGATTACTTATAGCAAGTCTGCTTCTGTATTCTGCACAATGAAAAATAAGCCTTACTGATGGAAAATAGTAATGAAGATAAGCAACATGAAAATTTACATGAAACTTTCTCTCTCTTATTTTTTAAATGCTGTGAATTATAATGGGTAAATAATCTGTTGGTGTAATGATTCCAAGTGCTTTGGCAGATACTGAAGATTTTCAGAAATTAAATAGGGCTAAAGAAATGCTCAGATCTAGTTTCTTCTGATCTCATTTGATTTTTGGTTATATACAATGATGAATGGCATTCTTTTAAAAACAGAGTACCAGCTCTGGTGTCTGCTTAAATCCACTTGATGCTATTTAAATTGCATTAGGAATAAATGGGTCTGGTAAGGTATATTTCCAAACAATACATGAGGTGAGAAACTAATCTCCCAGCTTTTTAGTGACTTCAAAAAATATGTGTCATTGCTAAATTTTCTTGCCAGAGGTTCGAACTAGTAAACTTTTCAATTCATCTCTAGACTGGCTTTGACTGTGATTGAAATTGAGTTTCAGTTTTAGTTCAACAAACGTCAAAACCTTTTCAAAATAACAAAACTTCATATTCAGTTGCACTTGAAGTAAAAAAAAAAAAAAATTAAACTTGTTTTCAATAGGGTTTAGCTTGTCTTCTTGATGATCAGTTTCTAAACTTTCTATTGTATTTAAAATAATAAATATATTACTTCAGTATTTAAAATTTACAATACACTCAAATAAGCATTTTCTGAGATTTGCAGAAGCTGGTTTTTGACTCTTCATGAACTACCTGATGTCTGTATTGTTATAAAAATTAACTGTTGCCTGTTGGTGTACATATAGATGCCTTTGACCATTACCCCAAGTATATTTTTAGCTCTCAGAATCATTAACTCACACATTGTCTGTAGTCTGGGATAAATTATTCTCAGGACTAAAACTTTGAAAAAGACATATTTCTTCTTAAGATGATGACCACCCAAATCAAACCATATCTTACATGAGGCTCCTCTTACAGAATAGTATTTGTACAAACTTTATACATTGCATAAAACTGAATGGAAAGTCATCGTCTTAAAAGCATGCTCATTTTTTGCATCAGGAATCATTTGAACAACAGGAATTTAAATACAGACGTCTTCATGGGCTTTGATCCAAATGCATATTAAATAGTGTATGTAGAAGACCTCTCAAAAATACAAATAGGAGTTAATATAATTAAAGCTTATTCAGAGACAAGAGGATTGTGCTTGACCACTAGTAGTATTTTTGTGAAAGAAATACTAATGACGCGTATTTTTAAAAATTGTATACAGATCTACTTATGTGAAGGTACGGATTAACCACACAATAGGAGAAGAATATTGCACAGAAAACTAACATGAAAAATTCACATTCCAAAAAATATTAATAAATAGAACATTTCTTTCCCCATTTCCTCCTATATCTGCCAATGCCCTGTTGCTTGGTGTTTTGCACAAGGCAGATATGACTCATGACAATAGTACTACTACTAGTACTACCAGTTAGAAGCTTGTCTTCTCTAAAGATGCTGGTTTCTACTAACATTTTAAACTAAGAGTTTTTTGTGTTGGTGTGTTAGAGCACTTTGTTTTGAGAATATACCCATTGTGACACTTTAAAGGAACATGCCTATTTTAGCTGCTTGCAAGCTGCTAAGTGACTAGCTGCCACAGAGCAAATTAAAAATCTGAAGAAAGCATTCTAATCTAGGTTCTTCGTTCTGTTCTTTTCTGGGACTTACAGACCCTATTATCTTTAAAGAACTTTAGAGTATGCAGAGGCTCTAGGAGGAATGAAAAGAGGAGTGAATTAGAGCCCCCCCAGTGGGAAAATCTTGAGAAGGGTTTAGTGAAAAACTGTGAGGTCATTCTAGGAAAGCAAAGAATTCACAGTAAATTTAGAGGGCATAAAGAAATTATGCTTTATTAAAAATCCTTCAAAATTTTAATAAGACTTTAGTTAATTTCTGAAAAGGTCCAGTGTCAGTTCCAACCAATTAGCCTAATGAAAAGCAATTAGAACATCTCTGTTTGCAAAGAGAATTTTCAGACTTTTTTTTCCTTCTTCATTGTTTTTAAGCAGACAGACTCTAAAGTATTTTGGCGTTGCTACACTCATTGTATCCATTATCACTCTTTCTTTTCTCTTACATATTAGTGAATGTAAACCAAGACATTTTTAGCCTGCCTGGTTTTCACTCAGTTTTTCAAACAAAGTGGTAGTGAATAAAACAGCTCTATCAGCCCCTCAAGGAGGCCAATTTAAGCTTTGGCAACTTGCCATAAACATGAAAATACTATTTATTTATTTATTTATTTGCTTATGGGGGGGGGAAGGGGGCATGCCTAACATGGGGCAAAAGCCCCTTTTTGTTTTCTTAAACAAAAAGAAAATTTCCCCTAGCTTGAAACTTCTTCAATAATAAATCATTCTTTTTTGAATTTGTAATTTAGTTAAATAATAACAATAATTAAGCATGTTGAAAGGAGATTGCTAAGTTGAGTACCCTAAATCCATTGTAAGGTAGAAAACAGGTCTCATGGTCTTTAATTACATTGCATTTATATCCCAGTGGTTAACAAAAAACCACCTTTGTGTTTTGTTTGCATATTTTAGACTAAAACCCAAATCTCATAATTATTGATTCTTAGCATTCAGACCCTGTTTCCAGAAATGTCTATTTTGTTTGCTATTTCCAAAATTCAGCCATTATGAGAACTTAAAGCTGAAATTCCATTTTGAAATTTTGTGTATGTAGCTTTAACCCTATTACCCAGCTTAGGTCTGTGCCCCTGCTTTGTTCCTAGATGTGATGCAAATCTTGAAAGGATCTATTTTCAAGTCCTGGTTGCATTTGTAGCTGGGTAGCATTTTCTGGTGGGACTTCAGGTCATGGGAATAAAGTAATCCATCTCAATTTCTGAAAACCGTTTGCAAAATTCCCACCTGATTCCTGAATCCAACCCATCAACTGCATATTTGGATTGAAACCTGGTAATCGTTTTGCCCTATTGTGAATTAAAAGACTGACACCTCAGATGGTCTCTGGTTTTTATTTTCCATGCTGTAAATAATAATGATGCTTTTTAAAAAAAAAATTCTCAGTAGCATTGATATCACATTCATTTTCTTTCCCCCTATTTGCCCTTTCCCTGGTCAAAAAATTTGTGTCTTAAACTATGAAAATAAAAGTCAACAGAACCAAAAAGGCATATGTTCAAGTCAGTAGGATCATCTATGATGTTCATCTTTTAGCATAATTTTTAAGCAGTATGGTGCTTCCTTTGAAACACAAATCAGGGATTTTTGACGATTTAACAAAGTGCACAGTATGGAGGAGTGACTGATAAAAGACTTAGAAGCAGATGTGAGTTAGAATACAAGAAACCTTATGTATCATGGATAAGTTATTACAGGGATCCTTTGAGGAAAGTGATACACTGTTGATTTTAAAGGTTAGAAATAGCATCCTGCTGTATTTTATACTTTTAGGAATTGATATAGCTGCACAGACTGTGCAGAATGTGAACTGGTCCCTATTCTTATGGAATAAGTAACATGTCTTTAAGTATTACCCAGGCCCCCATTTCCCAGGTGGCCTCAGCCATGGGTATCTGCACTGTTCCGATAGGATCAATCTTAATCAAACAGAGCTGACATTTCAGTGTATTTCTTGGAGCAAGGAAAGATGCTTACTGTATGTTTTTTCATACTGCCTAAAATAATGACCACAGAAAATTCACCCTAGGTGAAGTGAACGATAATAGTTCTTTCTTTCAGCATGTTATTAATTTCCAGCTTCTTATGGGAACAGGAATTTATGTAATTTTCAATGTTAATGCTCACAAATAGTGATTCTATTATGCAGATCAGTCTTGACTATTCATAGGCTTTTTCCTTAACCACTTATTCTCTCATGCTATTTTTTGTTCTAGATTTTAGTATGATGTTGATTTAAATAATTTTCTTGCCAGATCTCAACCACCCCCCCCCCCCCCCCCAAACAAACAAACAAGAAAAAGAGTGACAGAACTATTCAGAATTTAATGCAGGACTTCCTACCTTATGGAGATGAAACTGTGTGACACTCTGCAGAAACAAGTTGTCCTGAGATGTTCATCAGGTTGCAAAGCTGTGCTGCTTCTGGTGGCGACGGTCAAACATTCGGGTATCGCTTAATACTGCTGCAAGGTATTACATTATGTTACTTAGATATGCCTTTGGCCCAGGGCTGAAGCTGGGGTTAGCATTTTGAGCTAGAGGTAGGCATAGATAGTCTTTGGGAGGTCGGGGCTCCATGCTTCCATACCTACAGCAGTCCACTCCACGGAAGGAAATCAGCGTCACATTTCCAAGTTACTTCCAGGTTACAGCAGTCCATTCCAGAGGACACAATGCCTGCACTGTGGTGCCTAGAAGAGTCATAGATAAGGAGAAAGTTTTGAGGTTTCCTAGCCAGTTAAAAGTTGCTGCTTATATAGTTTAAGTGATGGTAAAACAGCACCGAGGTTGCACGCTGCTCTAAAGAATCCATGAGTAAGTGTCTCACATACATGAGCTGGGAGAGACATCCTGGTTACTGCTGTCCTGGTCTTACCTGTGAAGAATGCAAGCCAGCTACTTTTTATTCCAACATATTGCTTTACCCATTGCGAAATCATTATGATAACACTGCTTCTGGCAAAAATGTTAGTTGCTAGCTGTCATATTAGTGGTATCACCGTTTTCAGCTTGTCATCAAATTATCTTGACATTTTTCAGGAAGGTAGAGCTCTTTACTTTCATATCTAACTTAGGTAGTAATTTTCTTGATATTCTGCCTCACTTAAAAGTCTCCATTGTATTTTTTGCTGGAGTCAGTATGGTTTTAATTTTTTCCTAAACTATTCAGTCACATTGCTAGTTTTATTTAACTTTTGTTGATTTTACTCAAAATGAGGTGTGGCTTGAATTGTCTTGGTTCAAATATACATTGTTTAAAGGATGGATAGATATCCTTCTGGATGACAGATGTTACAAAGATATACTACTGTCATATGCCCTAATATTGTTTCTGAAGATGATTTATCAAGTGATTAGCAGAGCTGTCAGAATTAGCTTATATTTATTTCCTAGTCTAGAAAGCTTTTTTAAAGCCACCAACTTGTCTCTCTTTAATTCTAAAATAGTAATCTCTACTGGTTCCTGTAGGGAGGTAGGGGAGAGATCTCTGCTTCCCAGGAGGTAGTTTTTGAAGTATGAATGCTTTACCTCTAAAGAATAGTAATCAGAAAAATGTCAGTGTAAAGGATTTTCTGAAGTAAAATTTGAAAAAATCCATTACAGAAGACATCATGAAATAATATTTTTGGTGACTTTGTGCTGTAGATATATTTTTCTTGGAAATATTTGCTTTTTAGTGATTAAAGATATGGTTCGCCATTTGATTAGTTTATGTAGAGTTCTGTTTCATGTGGAATCTTAACTAGCCTGCACTTAAAATAATTTGTTAAGTTGATATCTGGATTCCTCATTTGATGTTTGTCTTGGAAATAGAATGTTTTCTATATTACTGTCAATAATTACTTGGACATATGATCAGTATTAAGAATGCATGAAGATGACTTATAGTTTCAGATCTGTATTTGTTGATTTAAAAGAAAAATTGACACGTTAAAGAAAATTCTCATAAATTGGAGCTCTTTATCTTAGTAGTTAAACCTTATATACTTGTTCTGGAGGAAGGATTTGAATGGAAGTAGATTTTTAGAGGCAAAACTAAACAGGAATTTGTGAATAAAATTAGATTTTTTTACTTTTTGAATGCATTTTGTTGCTGGAGTTTCTATGCAAACATGAAAACGTGAGAGAAGGGTTTTAACTGGGAATCTAAGAGAGGTTTCAGAAATTCAATTAATCTTCCTTCTAATGACACATTATAAAGGTGGTTTAATCTTACAGTGTGAGTGAGTGTTCTGCTGGCAGGTTCTCATGTGATCAGATTAGACATTTTTATCGTATTGATTCATTCCCTTGGAAGAATGAAGGCTTTTACTTATTTTAGAGATGATTCCAAGTGGCTTGTCGAGATTACATCTTGCATGTGAATTTTAGCTGGGATTATGTACACATGCCAGTGACAATTTTTAATAGGCATGGTTCAGGTGGTACTGCAGAAAATGAGTAGCTCAGCTTAGTGGAAAAAGCTAACATATACATATGTGTAGCAAGCAGCTCTAGGGGAAATCTGTAGATAATGTACTTGAACAGTGCCTGTGTACATAAAAGTAATATAAAAAAATATTGCTGCTGATTTATGTTCTTAGAGAATAGGCAGTTGTATATAAAACATCCTCATATCTGGGGCACTTCACAACCAAGTGGCAGCTCAGATAATTTTTAAAAGCATGTTCATTAATGGACAAAAGGGAATAAATACTTTCTGAGCCAAATTTGACTAATGCTCAGTAGTGCTGTGACACTTGGTCCCATTCCGACACACTTCAGGCTTAAATAAAAATTTTACATATAGCTTAGAAATCCATATTTTGTGTAAATTTTCCACTGAATTTTATCATGAATAGGGTTTTACTTAAGATGACATTCCTGCTTGAAGCACTGCTAACTTCAAAGTTAGATCAGGGTACTCAGGCCTTTGTTTGGACTGAGTTGTTTTTTTTACTGAGACATCAGAGTATATGGTCAGTGAAATATATGGAAACATAAACAGATAGTACAGAAATAAGAATAATTTATGTATTTGTCTATCTGCATTTCATGCAAGCAAGGATGAAGCAGGGATGTCGTGGAGATGATCATAAACTACCAGATGTAACTGAAAGGTCTTTGCTGGCATCACAAGTTCTATGTAAATGATCCTTCTCAGCAGGAGGACTTGGGGCTTTTATCAAGGAGACTTTAATTCATCAGCAGTCAGTCAGGAACAGAGAAGTTAAGAATCAAACTTACCTGCATATCTAGAGATCATTAAATTCCCCTTTTCTATATGAGATTGAACTGCTGTGAAAGGAACTTAGCACATAACTTCCTGGTGACTCCTCCAGTGCCAATACACTTGGGTATGTGAATTTATTAGAGCAGTCAGGAGAACCCAATGAATGGACCTTTTTTCTGTATTTGGAAACCCCAAACCTTGTCTTCTCTGCCTTAATTTCTCCCTTTAGATTACTAGTAACACTGTACTGCCCATCTATATAGTACTTCTTACAGTCTATTAAGAACTCAGATGATAGTAACTAATTTAATGTTAGCCAGCTGTTTCCTTTAAAAAGTTCACTAACATGAGGTCTTTGCATTTTACCTACATAACCAGTTCTTTAAAGGTCAAATACAAATTCACCCTGTAATGTCTTTACTGATTCAGCATAACGAAAATGGAGTGTTCCCATCAATGCAGGCTATAAATCATACAGACTGTTCTTTCTTTGGATAGATTTCAGTTGTCATTTCTTATATATAGCACTTGAAAAATTATTTCTAACCAGAAGTTGAACTTCTGTAACAAAGTACCTATTCATTAGACATGATATTTCCTGGATATCAGAAGAGTATCTGCAATAGCCTTTTATCAAAGAGAAGATAAGATTCCTCCTTTCCCTGTGACTGAGCCAACCCCAGCAAGGAGCAAATAGGGGAGTTCTGTAAGAGAGTTTTGTATCCTGTTGCAGGTAGTTAAGTCAATTGCTTTTCATTTGGCATTAATAAAACATTTCGTTCAGTTGCAGATTAAGCCCTAGCAACAGATGTCTTTACCTAGAAATGCACTACATATTTTAATATTTGGATTTATTAAATATACTTACAATTGAATTAGCATTGGATTTAAATATGCATTATTTTAAACACATAGAATGTGAAATTGCTGGTGTTTTCCATTTTTCACTAGACAATCATAAATATGTACAGTGAAAACTGAGCAATACAATGAGTGAAGTCAAAGTTGATGGAAATATAATTAGTTCTAAATAATAGGCCATAGCAATTGTAGAAAAAAGGATTTGAAACTTAAACAATCCAAAAATATATAAATAAGCGACAGCCATTGGTCTGTTGTAATTTACATTCCAAAAGGTGACCTACACTTTAAAACCTGGTTCCTCCAGTGCTCAATAAAAACAATAGAAGTCTCAATAAACTCTCTGGCTTGCCATCACAATCCTCTAACATGGAAGAGAAAAAGGCTTCTGACATGATGCAAACTAAGAAGCGCTTCATTATGACACTGAATTTTATAGGTCTTCCAAATAACAAGAAGCCTTTCAGAATAAAATGCATTTTGCACAGAATTCTTTATTCATTGATTCTTTTCTCCTAATATGACACATAGAATCTAGTCAGATTTTAGAAGTTTAAAAACGGTCTTGAAAATGATGGTTAAATTGCTTTGCTTAGATGTGTAAAAGAGTGAGACCCACACTCAACTCATGGTATTTGGCACGTCTGTAGGCATGGATTTTGCATCAGATTATTCCACATGTTCTTACAAGAGAAGGGCCAAGTGTCTTGTTTTAAGTGGTTTGATTTAGGCATTGTTTGCTTATTAATGAATCTTTACCCAATGATTATATTCAAATCATTTATATATATTCCATGTAGGAATAACTATTTTTAATGGGGAGTGTCTGAGAGGAATGTTACAGAGACAAATTTTTTGGGGAAAAAAACCCCAACACAATAGAAAAGGTCAGCAGGAAGTGGTGGGCTTCATCCATAATACCCTGGTGCCAGGAGCTTGAGAAGGCAGATTCTGTTAGGCAGGTGTCAGCTGCCGGCAGGAAAAGCAGAGGATCGCATGCATATCTATTGTAACTGGCTGTGGATTGTAGTGTGTGCACAACCATATCAAATGCATTTGCAGTCCACAAAGCATGTCCTATATCTTCTATCACACCACATATTTTTCAGTTCTTTCATTGCTATCTATTTCACTGTTCCCTTCAAGCTATTTAAGGATCCTGTAATATTTTCAGGATAAAAATCAATCTATACCTACCTTGCAATACCTCTTTGTGGATGGGTTGTAGTTAAGTCTGGATAGAGTCTTTTCTGGGTTGACTTAAATCACATTTCTTATCCTTAAGGATGCCCCTTATGCCAGTTTATACTTCTAGACGCCATCTACATCCACCTCCACTCACTGTGTAAATAATACTCTTCATTGCCTCTGAATGTAGTAACAGTGCAAAGATGTCTTAAGTAGCATAAGTGGGTTTAATCATAATATTGAGGGATAGAAGAGGAAGAACTCTCAGGAACATGTGTGTTAAAATGTGGACAAAGGGAGGGTGTTCACTTACTTTTTGTTTCATGTGTTTAGTTGCAAGATGCTGTCAGCACAAATTCTACTTCACTGTGGTTGGGTGGACAAAAATTAAATGCCTCTTCCTTTTTTCCCCTGTATTTTCCACTGTCTCTTCTAAAATCTGATATTCAACCCTGGTGTAATTATACTGAAGTTAATTTGGTACGCTATTTCAGCATTTGGATATACGAGAAAAAATGCAAATTTTAGTTAGTCTGCCATAGGTTCCTTATCATAGAATCATAGAATGGTTTGGGTTGGAAGGGACCTTCAAAGATCTTCTTGTCATTGTCCATTTGCCATGGGCAGGGACATTATCTCCAGTCCAACATTGTTCTCTTCAGTTACAGCGTGCTCATTTTACAAGCCCCATTTTGCATACCTGAGCTGGTGTCTGTGTGTGTGTGCCTTCCACAGTACCACATTTTATGTCAATTCTCCCCTGAGAGGTTCCTGAGTGTAACATTATTTCGATCTCAATGTTTTCAGTTGCAACCCCTACACAATTATGATAAAAGTTTATGGTAAAAATCTTTTCATCCATTTTTATAGTCGGTAACTGCCAGAACATCAAACAAATCTGCAAATACCATGGTACTCATGTTTCCCTAGAGCACTCTTCCTTTAGACCTAGGGAACCATAATAATTCATGCACCTGTGATGCGCTGACCCTAACTCAACTGGGCTATCACTAGCACTGAGCTAAAATATCTGCATCCTGGAAGTTGACCCATAAAGTCAAGGCTACTGTGTCCTTTGGCAGAGCTTCTTTCTACCAGGACACTCTTCAGATAGGTTGTGGGTATCCGTGCAGTACAGGTGTGTTTCTTTTCCATGTGTATGACAGAAGTGTTCTTCCTGTTGCCTCCATGGAAGGACTTACACTTTGTGCTTTTAGAATCTGAACATTCCCTCAATTAAATAACTTTTTGGAAAGGCACAAAGTACTTGGACATTGCAGTAAACAAATAAGCTTGCACATTATTTCAGATTATTATATCATTGTTAATTCTGACATATTATTTCATATGCCCTATGCATTAATTTGATTATTTTGGTATTAATATCACTTGCCTTTCATTAATTTAATTTTACCAGTGGCATGCAGGTTAGAAAAATAAATAAATGGAATGAAGGATCACTGCCAGGATAGGTCAAATTTTAGGCCTTCCGGTCTTGATCTGTCACTTTAAAAAAAAAACAACAAAACCACCACCCTATAATTCTGTGAAGACATTGCAATCTATTAAGTTAACAGTGTAAATGTTTATTTAAAGAATAGGTTTTTTTTAAAAAACTTGTCACTGACCTGGTGTGATAAATAATCAAGCTGGATTAATTTAAAAACTGTATCCAGTCATGAAGCCATAGGTCATAAGAAGTTTATGTGAAGAATGCAAAGCCGTAATCCCAGGCACTTGCACTGTGGAGCTTACTAGCTTTAGGATCTAGCTCTTACAAAGTTTTGACTGGATTTTGTCATATACACAATTGGAAGTGCTTCAAAAGCATTAACATTAACACTTTAGGTGGGATTAAGTGTTGCATGTGCCAAAGAGTCTTCCTGTTTTTAACATTTTTCCTAACTTAATTTGGCAGCAGGAAGACATACAGGGCACACTATAGCTGTCGCTACCCACAAGATACGAAATTAGGAGCAAGGAGGGGTTGGCCTTACTTTAATGTTTGCATTGTAGCTGATCTGATTAAATAAAGTGTAAAACTACTGGTACTAAAACAAGGACTTGCTCTGTAGAATAGGATGAGTTGACTCGGTGTCTGCTGGGAACATAAGTGCAAAGTGCCTGGAAGGGAATGGAATGAAATATTCTCTTTCTCCTGGAGGGCTGTTGAAACGGACCCCATCTTAGAGCAGTTAGACCAGTGTCATTCCTGAGCTTTAGAAAACCCAGCTGCATTTGTTCTTTAAAACGAAAGGGCACTGGTTTTGTGTATCTCAATCCAAGTTTCACAAGCACAGAGGCTGTACTGAAAAGCGCAGTATCCTGTCCCGCTGTAGATAACCTCACCAATCAGAGTACTAACCGTGGTTAGTTATGCAGTTCCGTGCATGTATAAAGACACAGTTACATTACATGGAGAAGCAGAAGGATGATGTGTGCTTTTCAATACTTGAGGAATACAGACATACAGTAGCATTTCAGCTCCTTCTAAAGGGGATGTAAACTTTTTTTCTGTAACAATAATTGTCTACTGAGTCCTTGCATATTATAGATTATTTTTTCTCATAGTTGCATTTGCTGGGGAATTTGGAAGACTGGGTGCTAGGAATATTAATTCTTTCAAATTCTCTTTTAAAAAGCAAATTGAAGAAGACTTAACTACCCCTTTTCTCTCTGCCCCCAAAGAGCGATTTATTTATGGGGAAACAAACATGTCAGTGTTCCACTGTGGACTGTATCACCACTTGATGTTTTATGTGCCTCAATTGTTGTGTTTTCAGATTGTAAGCCCCAAGGGGCAGGGACCATGTCTTCTTTTGTTTGTACAGCACTGAGCCTACTGTCAGCACTCTATAAATAAGAAGTAATTATAGTGTTATGCACCCATGTGTTTTGAAAGCTTGGGTCTGCTCCTGTTGAATCCAAGGAGATTTTTCCCTCTTATTTCAGGGACAAAGGATAACATACTGTATTAGCTGGCTGAATTTGTTTTACGCTGTGGGGGCGGGGGTGTTTATGTGAGGAAAATAGACTAAAAACTGTTATGCATCCTTTTCAACCAAGGTGCTTTATTATATGAAGCTGTATTTTGATTATGTTAAATGAATATATAGGAGGTGTTGTGAATTAAAAATACTGTTTCAAAAGCTGATAACCAGTTTTCCAAAGCTAACAACTTAGCTTATTAATGCGATAGTAAAATAAGAAATGAAACTGCTACCAACTATGGAAAATTGTAATTAGAATGGAAAATTCCATCATTCTACTCAGCAGACACAAAGGTTTTTCAGAGTGCAAGGAGTGCAGAGAATACTAGAACAAGAATGGGAAACCTGTTTTGAGCTACCATGTAATCTGAAAGGCACACCATTTTTTTAATATATGTGAAACATACTTTAATGCTGAGACCTTGTGTGCTAAGGTTCTGCCTGAAGTGAAGTTTTATGGCCAATTTATAAGGTCTTGCAAACAGGGGTTTACAGTGGAAACAGTGACTCTTACCTTAATTGTAGCAATGTCAATAGCATTGCTGTAATGAGCATCTGGCTACATTCCATCTGTTGACCACACCAATGGGTTTTGTGCATCATAAAAGAAGTGTTTCCCCTCCATATTTGATTTTCCACATGTCAATCGCTCCTACGCACTCCAGCCCTTTCAGTTTATTGGAATCCCAACATGTGAGCTGTTTAAGTGAGGGAGATGGGTGTTTGCTCACATGATAGAGACAGCCTGGCCCGTGCAGGCCTCGTAGCACGCTTTTTCAGTTGCGTGACTTGCCCTTGTCACTTCCCCCCTGCCATCCAAGTCACACTGGCTACACATGGTTGATTAGCCTGTCAGGTGCATGTGGCATATTAGGTTATGGATTTGGAGAGAGGAAGCGGCACCGTGCTGTAAATGCATGAGGTCTTGTAGCAGGAGAGCAAGAGATGAGGCCGAAAGAATGAATTTCGTGTTTAGCACATGAGACTTGGCAGATATAGTTACTGGCATGTGTTTGGAGGAAGCTTGTATTTGCATTTGTACAAGGGAAAAGTTATGCATTTAAAAATGTTACCAAAACCAAACTGCATAATTTTAAACGAATACTGGGCAATTTCAGTTCTAAGTCACTTTATTATATTTTTAATTAAAGAAAGAATTGAATAAATGCACCTACTAAAGTAGGTCAAGAATTTGGAATAAAATATCTTTTGTATGAAATACAAATGAAACCTCTTTTTGTATGAAGCAAATGTTGCCCAGATGTGCATGTGAGGTTTCACAGCAGTACATACAGCTGCTCCTGTTCTTCAAAGGTAAATCTATTACTAGAACTTTTAATGGTTGATCTAATATCTTCTGATATCAATGGCTCTTCCATCTCCACCAAAGTGAGATGCTATGTATATCCAAGCCGTTCAACACAATGACGAACTTACCACTTTTAACTTGTCAATGTTTGGGGCCTGGCACACTTATTCCAGGAACAGAGACAATTAACAGTGAACTGTCTTTGTAACAGACCAATATATCTGTGTTCTAATATACACGGCTGTTTTTTCCTGAGCACGGAAGAAATAAAGTAGAAGTGCCGTACCTACCTGATGTCTTGGCAGCATTCAGTCCACACAGCTATCCAGGCTACAGTATCCGAGTTTCTTTCACTGAGCTTTGATTTCTCCTCCGTGTCAGTCCTGTGCTGGTTTTGCGGCTCCTCTATCACGTGTGTGCACTTAAAACACCAATCACTGAAACATCTCTCCTTTTTTCCAATATGCACCTTTGCATTTTTTGCATATTTTGGAGATTGTCCCAAAGCTTTCCTAGGTCCACTGTCTAAAATACCAGCCTTGGCAATATGTTGCCCAAGTATCTCCCATTAACTTGTGTGTCAGTTTTTTGTAGGAAGCTCTTGAACCCTTTAGAAAACTTAATGCTGACATGGCTGAAGATATGTATTACAGTTGGTTATATATGTAGTAGTTGCTATTTTTTATAGTATAAACATATCAGTTTTGGCCCTGAGTCTCTGTTAAATTTAGTACAAAATGTGTTATGAGTATCTTTCATCAACACTTTAACCTAATTAGATTTCTAAATGGTAGTCTTTAGGTCTTTGGGAATTCATTGCGCATCAAAAGATTGCTGTAGTTTTGTTCTCAGGGAATGTTCCTTATTTTCTGTCTTCATACCTGCTTGCTTTCTGGAGAGCATCTGCTATTAATGCAGTAGGAAAGATAGAGTCCCAGGTTTGAGGATGAAAGCTGGTCAGTAAACTTTGTCTTCGAGGTGCTCAGGAAAGTATGCAATAAATTAGAATATTTTAGGGCTGTCTCATTTTGGATTTCACATCTCCAATAAGAAATTGCCTCTCTACCCTTTGGACCCAATATTCCAGGACACAATGTCATTCCTTCCTTGGCTGCATCAGGAATTCCAACCTTTATTGCTAGTATACTCGTTCCTCCAATAACTTCACACTTTCTCTCATGTTTTCTCCAGGTGAGGGGAAGCTAAGTTCCAAATCTATAAACTCACCACCATGCTGCCCTTTAAATCACTAACAATTATCCTTAAAGGTTATTAACTTCTCTTTGACAGAAGAGGGGCAAGTGACCAGCAACGCTAATAAATACTAATTCAAATCAGGGCTGTATCTACCTCTTCATCTCACCTTTATTTGTTTCTTTATATTTTTATCCCAAGTTGTGAAAATTCTGGACAAAAGCTATTTATACTGTGAATAGCATGATGGGACTTAAGTCCTTGAATGGATAATAGGTACAACTGTAATAGAAATCAACAATTCTGAATGTTATGAGCAGCATGATTCTGAATTTTCACTTTCAGTAAATCATGGGACATGTCACAAATCAGGAAATATGTACTTAGGGAAGCTTATTGAAAGTAATTCTATGAAATAGTAGTTCTTGGGCATTCTTCTGCAGACCTTTTGGGGGGGCAGGGGAAGCTTTAGCCCACAATTTGTTAGGATTGTGACAGGCTTTGGAAAGCTGGTAAAGCTTCATGCTCACCCTTACAGCCATTGCATTCTCTTGCTCTGAGGTGGGCGATTTCCCACCTTCCTTGGAAAGTTTCAATTACCATTAATTTTGACTGCATGGGGCAAACGGGTACTTAATCTGAGTATCTCTTCCAGAAGCCTTCATTACCTGATATACCTCACTTTTTGTGTGTAGGTGTAGAAATGGTATTATTTCTAAAACTGTAAATTTCTAGGATTGATATATAGTTTTGCTGTTAAGGCTTTTTGTCTCTATCTTTCAGATGGTTTCTTTGCTTTTCTTGTTCATAGTAAGAAGATCTGTAATTTGTATGTCGTAGGCACACTAAATGTTTGCTCACAACAGAAGATAAGACAGTCATTATCTAACAAACCTTAGCAGGAGTACTAATTTTTGAAATGTCAGAGGAACACTGTAATCATAGCTGTCATTATTTATACAGACAGTGGTGAATAATTCCTCTCAGTGAGGGTAACTGCCCATGAAAAATGTGGAGACAGGAAAGGACTATTGAAACAAGAGGCTGAACTCAGTCAATTCAGACCCACAACTTAACTAGCGTCCTTGGCTTTGTTGCGTGCGCTACAACTACATACTGTGTAGTTGTAGCAGAGCTATTAACGTGTAGTTTACATTACTGAGCATGTTATTGAGTCCTGGATCATTTTGTGCCTCCTCTAGTGATGTCTCCCACAAAGTATTTGATGTGGGAAAAGCTTCCAGAATTTAGGAGTGGAAAAGATTTTTTTTTGCTTCAATTTGTTACTGTGTCTGCCTCATAACTGATGATAATGGCTCTGAGAATATAGGGAGCTAACCAGGCATGGCGGGAGTGCAAGTGATTGAGAACCTTAGTGCCTGAAAGTGTTCCACAAACCTAACCTGATCATTTGCTTTATAAACCAGTCTGTGATTGTTGCTTTTCCTTTCACCTTATACTTGAAAAAAAATAATATTCCAAGCCAATGATGAAAACCAAAATATGAAAAAATGATAAAGACATACATCTAATGTGCATCATATTGATTTATAAGATGTTTTTTGTGCTTAGAGAGAATTAAAAACCATTATACTGTTGTGTATAGTGGCTCTTGTTTTCCTTCTTTTAAGTGTGTGGCATGATACTGTATATATGATGTTTGGATCCTTACCGTAACATACCTCAGTCAAATATTTTTGTTTGCTACTTAAAGGTCTTAGGCATAGCAGTTCAAAGTTGGGTTATTTATTTATTTGCTTATTTTCCTTGAGGTACTCAGAGAAGATAAGTATCCAAAGAATCAAAGACTTAAAAGATGCTTATTCTCATAGCTAAAGGTTTTGGAGTCTTTGAGGACAGGGTTGATATATCTGTTGGAACAACAATAAAGAAGTTTTATTTTATTAGAGCCAAAATATTTTTCAAATGTGGGTAATTAAATTGAGTCCATAAAGAAGCTAGGATATTAATATCAAGGGTGAATATTTCAACATTAGGAGATGCCGGCTTGTAAGATTCATAATTAGGAATGTGATTCAAAACTAGTGTAGCTGTACCTTTAATTCCCACACTGTCGTAATTCAGATCATAAGCAATACATAACCAGGGCATGCCAGTGGCTTTTTTGTATTTTACTTTATAATAAGTATTTTCAGTATATTATGAGTATTGCTATAGCTGACTATTATCTATTAATAGCAGGCAAAGTTTTAATGCATTTAATAACTTCTAGTGTTTCATCACATCATTCAGACATCCATACTCTTACTTCTTATTCAGTTTTATTCCTAACTCTTCAAGTTGTTTCCTGATTGTATTTATCCTGGTCATTCGAAATACAGCAGCCAGAAACAAGGGAGTAAGTTGGGATTTGCTTGCACTTGAAGTAACTCTTGAAGGTTCCATTTTGTCTAATTTTGTCAAATAAGAAAAAAATAACTATGATTCTTGTGTTTGTTCAGTTTATTTTACCTCTTCTCAGGTAAGTGTGTAGGTCAAACAGTGAATAAAAGAAACAATGGTTTTGGTAGTTCCAAACTAATGTGTCTAACATAGAAGATTCTACTTTTTTTATCATTTTTATGGTAAGTGACATGCTTTCTCAGTTTTCGCCACTTTAACATTCTAGTACCTCTTTTGGCCAACATCTGCATATGGATACATTTTTTAAAATATTTTTGGTAATTCCATTTTGTCAGATAACTTATGTGATGATATGTGACAAGCTGGGGAAGTTGTCAACACCATTCAGAGCAAAGATAGTGACAATATGTTGGGAGGTAAACTTGAGAAATGGCAAATAAATATCTGGATCTTGGAATGAGTCATGGCTAGTAGGAATTATTTTAACAAAGTTAGCTTGTTAAAAATGGAGGAAAAGACAAATCTGTAACAAAGGAAGCTTCATGGATATGAGGCTTTTTCCAATGATATTTTGCAAAGTCACAGCAGGAACAGAGAAAGTGGAAATTAGAAATATGACTCTTGCAGGATGCAGAAGAAGTCTGATGAGTGAAGAATATAAAGCAGACCAAACTAACATTCCTGACTGTAGAGGGAAACAGGGGATGAAGCACTTAGAAGCCACTGTCATGATATTCAGGGACTGAAAATTGCAAATAGCCACTCAGAATGACTGGACACGTGTGATGGAACTAATTATAGTGTATATTTCACACCAAAAGAATTCACAGGACAGATGAGAGAGCAATTTGTAACAGGGAAGACAATTAAACATCAAAAAATTGTGGTGAATTCTGTCATTCTGAAACCTTCATTTAAGATGCAGTGTTCCAGCTAAACAAAAAATTCTGGATCTGTTGAAGGAATCACTCGAAGATACATCATGCACAATGTCATGGAGGGACTTCAGCTTTATCAGTTGTTTTCTCATGGCTTTGACCATGAAGGAAATGATACAAAGCAAAAGACCTGGAGAAGTGTTAAGAATTTCATTATAAAGTAAGGAAGATTTAACTTGCTCACCACCTGCACACTGCTGTCCTCCAAGATCAAGACTTTTCCTCTGGAAGCTCATGCACAAACACATACTCACTATTCAGTTTTTATATACCTTTTTATACTGTCTTTAATAGCAAATATAAGGGGCTTATGACTAATTCTACAATTGTGGCTAATTCTAATTTCATTTAGAAGTAGCGGGTGATTGAAAAGATTTGGAACACTGTTTAAATGACCGCTGCAGTGCCTTTTTTGCCTTAGAAGGTCTGAACATAAGAGGAAAACAGACTGTGTGTGTGATACAGGAGAAAGAGCAGAGGAGTGAGAAGAAAACCTAGTTGCTCAGTTGCAGCTCTGTAGTGGGAGGTAGATAAAGTGGTGTCTGATGTACTGTGTTCTGAAAGGAAAAGAAGGAGCAGTGAAAGCCCAACCACCACATTTTGATCTGATCTCAGATACTTGGCGTGTAGGAGAAGTTATCTGCACAGGCATGACAGTGGAGAAAGTGATTGAAGTGCAGCCTTATTTTCTTCAGGTAGGCCTCAGTACAAATTTTGTGGCGTAATTTCTATTCCAGAATTAAAAAATAGTTGAATGCACTCCTAGTCAGTAGGAGATCAGTTGTGTAACGAAAGAGCTTTCGTGCTGTAATACTTCAGTTGGTCTCTACTAGTGCTAAAGAGGTAATTATCACTCTCACCACTTTGCGAGTTCACAACCGAGGGGGTTGAAAATACTTTTTCTGTCTCACAATGTGCTAAACTAGCTTGCAATGAAGTTGCATATCATGGTTCATTGCCCCCTGAATTTTTTTCAGGACCTGAAGTGGCTGGTTTAGTGACAAGCAGTAATGTATCAGTGCAGATCAGCAGCAGATAATTTAGTCTGATCTTGTTTGATTTTATGGGTCTCCTAAAAACTTTGTTTCCACATACCTAGCAGCTTAGCGGACAGACATATGATTTCAAGCTGCTAAACTTCAAGGACTGTTGTAGAAGGGGCAAGAATGCATGGTGGAGGAAAAAAGGGTGGAATTAATGCTGGGAAAGAATTTGACTCTGGCTTATACTCAGTTGCCTTTCATTTTTAGACATGTCTACACGGAGTATTATACATTTCTGCATCTGTTTGTGGTACAAAAAACCCAGAAATGAGATGACTAAATTTTAATAAATAAAATGTTTTCAGATGTATATAGTTCTTCGTGTTCCTCTAAGAGGAAAAGAGAAAGTTCTTTATAATTCTAAATATAACTTAATATCTACAGCTAAGGAATTCTTGAAGTTGTTATTATTTAAAAGTAATCTTTGTAGAAATAAAGGTGCACCTTTCAAATATTTAATTAATATAGAATTTCAGTGGGACAATATATCCTGGACTTAGCTGGGGTTTCAGACTGTGTTGATGTCAAGGTGTAAATGAATGGATTAAAATGTGGTTTGGGCTTTTTACCTTTGGAATTAAAAAAACACAAGGCTTTTGTCATTTTACTTCATAGAGTTAAAAAAAAAAAAAAAAAGCCAATGTCTTATGCTTACACTCTACCAAAATGGAATTCTGATGCAGAAATTAATAGGATAAAAGCTAAGGAAAATGCAGTATGCTAGCAAAGTTACCCTCCATACACCATCATCCTTGGGAACCAACAATTTTGAATTTTATGTGAGGCATTAATTTAATGAGGTTGAATTTTCATAGCATTCCCATAGAGTAAAATATACAGTATCTTAGCAAAAGAACAGTTGTTCCCAAGAGCCCAAGGAAGATAAAATGTGTTTGCATTCTTATGAATGATCCTTGCCCTAAAAAATAAGGCAATACACTTGCTGATTGTAGACAACCATTTTTTTGTCAGCAAATAAATCTGATTTTAAAACATCTTAGATTTTAATTTTATAATTATATGTTAAAACCTTACAAATACTTATATTTCAAATGGCTGTGATTGCTGTCATTTCTTCTACTTAGTTTTTTTTCTCCTCTTATAGTAAGCATTCACAGTCAATAAAGTAAATAATAGCAGGTGACCATTATTTTAATTTTAGACAGGATTAAGTTGAATCAAATTTAATGGTGGGGTGTGTGTAGAAGGAGCCAAAATACTCTAACAGAGATCTATCTGGTATTAACCAGGGATCACAGGGTCTCACTTTTATGTGCCTAAAAGTTTGATGTATTTATGGAGTGTAGGATAGTGGATAGTTTCCTTTTAGATTTTTTTTTTTACAGTTAGACAAGGTATTACTGGTAGGAGCAGGTATTTCCTATATGCAGAATAGGAAATACTGCTAATACAGTTAATAACCCAGCTAACAGAAGAAAAAAAATTGAAAGGAAATGCTTTAAGGGCCCTCATGGCACACTGTGGTATTAAACACATGGCAGCTCGTGGACTCAAAATAAAATCTTACAATTTGTGTGTGATGTCACTGGTCAATTATTTGACTGTGTTAGCAATACTGATAGTGATATCACACCTATGAAAACTGGAATTCATCCAGCTAGGTTTGAAGGTGTGATCTACAATCCATCAATGTCAGTTGAAAGTCAACCATTACCTTTTACATCTGACTATAAAAGCAAGTTTTACCTTCACTGCTGAAGCGTAAGGGTGTTGTTCAAGCAACCCATTCTTTTTAGGTATTATGTTATATAGTTTATGTATTATGTTCCACTGAGAGGCCTTTGATTGCACCTTTAATCATAATCAATATCTGGTGTTAATTACTACTAATAATGTGTCCTCTTTTTAATAAATTTAAACTTCACAGAATAATTTGTAAGTAGGAACTATTATATTTCTATTTTGAGAAACTGAACTACGAAGATGCTATGACCTGTTCATAAATTATTTTGTATTTATCTAGTTGTATTGACCTGGTTTGTGACTAATCGTACCCCTAACTTCATTTTGAACAGTAATATTTTACAAAATTTTAAAAGCAAAAAATAATTCTTGATTTATTTATTAATAAGATAGCGTAAAATATATTTAATCAGCTCTAAATAGCAACATTCTCTCTGGCAATACTGTGGCTTGAAAGTGTTATATATTCTTTTTCATTCTATTGAATATTTATGTATACAACAATTTTTTATTCCTGTCATGCTGGAAGGGTTTGTTTGTCCTTAGCGAGGACCTGAAAATTGTATCAATATATGAACATTTATATCAGTAGGTGAAAAATATATCAAGATATCAATACATAAATGTAATTATATAAATCTATAAAATTATATCAATATAATTTTTTTGCAAGAAACTTTTACAGTATTTATTCACTTGTTCTGCTGGGTTTTTTTAATAGAGTTTTTTCAGCTGTTTTAACAAATAATTATCAACCAAGATTTTCTACATCTTTTCATTTTATAATTACAGCACTTCAGAATTCCCTTTCTGGTTCCGACAACAAAAAGAAACAAATTAAATACGTTATTGCAATAAAGCAGTAGTATGGGTTTATTTATCTGCATTATATATTCCCAGTTTATAGACCTACCTAGTATACTTTCCTCCGTTAAAGGTTGTCTGACATTTCCCATAAAGAAATCCTTTCTTTTAGCTGATAATTTTATAAAATTACTTGGGACACTTGCCAAGTGAGGTATCTGTCTCAAGAGTTTATACTCTGCACAAATGGTTCCATGTGCTTAGCTGAAAAGTCTCAGCTATTTCCAAGACAGAGAATATGAGAAAAAACACTCCAACAAACTAGTAAACAATCCAAGTGGCAAGAGTTTTAGCAGTTGGATAATATTCATTTCATGGATGTACTTTTTGTTGTCCAAGTTAAATTTGGTTAATTTAGAAGTATCCTACTTTCCATGAGATCATTAGGTTCTAGCAATTAGGATTCCATTTGCATGATCAGCTCTGGGGCTGAGGAAGATTTCCCTTATTGCCAGTTTGGGATGGCTTCTGTTGTGCCAGGTCCAGAACTGAATCTGAGAGGTTGTCTCTCCTCTATCTTCTGTGTCATCTGCCCGTCCATAGCTGGAATTTTTCTCAACAAGTTGATTTGAGGGGGGGAGAAAGAGATACAGAGAGGACTGACACTGATGAAAAACCTTGAGGCAGGAGGAAAAAGAGGTTGGGAATATATCTCAATAGGAAAAAAAAGGGTAAATCAGCTGCAGGGGTAAGGTAGAGCTGAGGTAGCTGCGCAGACAGGTGGGAATAATGGTTGGTGGTTCAGGAGACAAGGAGAAAAATTGGGACAGCTAAACTGTGAAGGAGGGGATTGTGAGATGGGGATTGGAGCGCATGGTGGAGGTCAGAGTACATGAACAGGAATGATTGAATATGGAAGATGGAGGGGAAATTGGAACTGGCTGAGCAAAATCCCTAATGGTAGTAACTGAAGAGAGTCCAGAGAGATAAGGATAACTACAAGTTGACCTAGTAGTGGATGCTGATACTCAGGTAAATGAATGCAATAATGTCATCATAAAGAATGCTCTAGAAAAGCCTCAATGAAATCAATAGTTTTGTTTTGACAGTAGTGTTTCAATAGCATTCAATTAACCAAGCTTGAAGCTAAGATGTATTAAAAATGTTGTCTAGTTGGTCACGGGCGAGGGCTTGACATCCATTCCGTGTACTGTCTGGAGTCCTGGGGAAAACCAAAATATGCAGACTTAAGGACTGTATCATAGCTGATATCTAATAAGGTGCAAAATTCAAGCTGAACAGATAATCTTAATTCTGGAATTTTTTACATTTTGCTCGTTTCAACTTGTAAGCTGATAATGTTGTTATGCCATAGAAGTTTTTTCTGCGTGTGGAATACACATTAAGTAGATTGCATGCAAGATAGTAGACAGACTTCTGGAAATTCATTGTGTAAATTAAAAAAAAGAATTGTCAATGTGTGTTCAGGCTTTAATCACATTAAGCTAGGTGACAGAAAGAAGGATCAGCCTCTCAAAATCTTTTTAATCAGTAAAATATTTGCTTATTCATCACTGCAAGAGCCTGAATATACAGCAAGAGATTTGCTAAATGACAAAATCTTTAATGTGGACTTCAGTGTTTTATCTTCAGTATGTATGCCTGTATCAGTCATCTTGTAATTTTTGTAATAATTATTTTGTAATCAATTCCATTATTCTGATAAAGGGCACAGCTTCCTTGAGTGAGCTGCATAGCCCGACAGCTTTTCCTACAAGGCCTAAATGTGTCAACAATGACAGGTAGTTCTGTCTTTTTTTTTTTTTTTTATCTGCAAGATAAAATCTCGAACTCAAAAAAGCAAAGTAAATAAAATAAATAGGCTTAAAGAGACAGCTGTGTGCTTTTATGAAGAGAAAGAGTAACAAAGGATACATCAAACAGCTGAGGATGATGTGTTTCAAATAAACCTTGGTACATACGACAGTTTTCTGTTTAGGATTTTCTCATAAAGATTCAAGGTAGAATAACTTAAAGGCGGAATAGAGTACTGCCAGAATATTTGACTTGTCCTGTAGGCAATTTTTTGAGGCGATGCAAGTATTTAATTCACCTAAATATGTAGAATTTATTGTCGAAGAAGGCAAGTTCCATGCATCAGCAGTGTTTACAAAATAATAGTTGTCAGACTCCATGATGGGTTTTTTATTTGACAGGATCTGGTCAGTAAGTTAGTATTTAGAGTAAACAAGAAATTGAATGAAATTCAAGAATACTATTTTGTGAGTCTGGTACAGAAGTCTGAAGTCTATAGTAACCAGGAACTACAGCTTGTGTTGCTATAAAGTTAGAGGGTGCCTGGTTATTCTGAAAACTGATGCTGGATATGCTTCCCCTTGTTTTGGGAAATTTTCTGTGTGCTAATTTTTTTCATGTCATCAGTGCAGCATTATGTACTAAAAAAAGGTCTATACTTGTAATACATCGCAAGCTATTTTGTAACAAATCTTGAAAGCATGTGCGGTCCTGTTCTCAAGGCAGAGCCTACCCTTCAGCTACTTTATTAATAAAAACAGTGTTTTCCTCTTCACATTACTATTGACATAGGCTGTGGAGCACCTATTATTAAGATAAGACTATGTACAACTGTCTAAATCTTACATCGTTAAAGACTGCACTTGTTCTTGCCATTATATTTCTTTGCAAAGCTCCAGGCACAGATTAGATGCTGTGTAAGCAATAACTGACGGTTCACTCTGTGCACTACCACCTGGAAATATTAAGGGCAGTCAATGAGGGGGAAAAAAATTAGTGAAGCTGAGTTTGAATTCTGTAGAAAGAATTACCTAATGATTATTTTTTTTAAATCTGTGTTTTCAAGGTTTTTTTCATTTAATTTTTGAAGTTTTCTTAAGGACTTAAACATAAAGATCTGTTTAAATAAAGAAGGCTTTTAGTGGAGGAATAATAAAAAAAAATCTAATACCACCTAAAAAAGCTTCAAAGTCAGTCTGTCAGGTTCTTTCTGGCAACGAAGCTCTTGCATTATCTTTTAATGTTGAAATCAGTTCAAGTCAGTGAAATTTCTTTAATGAACTTTAGGGCACATCTTCAAAGAAACCTGCAATTGAACCTGTGGAAAGGCCAATGCCTTTGAACTGTGGAAAAGAAGTTTATCCTAGATTAGCTTGATCTTTTAGTTTACTCTGCCTTCTAATCTAGTAACAAAGATCTAAGCTTTAAGAATACCCCTGAACTGCAGTGACAACCTAAAAGTAGTGTATTGTTGTGGATAAATTCATTACTTCCCTTGGGTTTTGGCATTTTACATTTGGAAGGATAGCAAAGTTGTTTATTTTGTACTGTGACCGTGAACATTCTGTGTCTCCCTGAACACTAAATTTTCTTTAGTTTTGTTACTACCTTATAAATTGAAAATTTAACTTCATTTTTGTTTTCATTCGCCCTCTAACATTTCACTGTACTTCCATCCAGTTCAGTCTTTCATCACCCAAATGTGGAACAATGTACCTTCAAATGTGAAAGAAATAACAAAATCTGGAACAAATTATGAAGTGATGGAGAAGGGAAATGCAGAACTGTATGGAAATAAGTACGTTAATGCATAGGCTCTGATGCACATAAGTCTGGTTTGAAGGACACTTCATTTTTAGTTTGAACTTCTGCTTTTAAATTTTACTGTAATATGATATAACATTTGCTTTGGTGAGTACTTGAGGAACTTTTGGTGTTAACAGTATTCTTTTCTATAGAAATTCCTTTGGATTTCAGATTTTGTACTCTTTCCAGGTTACAATAAGAAAAACATGGAAGAGATTTTTAATAGAAAAACAACACTTGGTGGTTTGCAGCTGGCAATCACAATGCCTCTACTGCTGCTTTTATTTTATTAAGTGGAACAGGTCAATTCAGTATCAGAGCTGACTGTGTTCCTTCTCTGGACAAAGTGAAAATACAGGTCTAGCAAAAGATTAAGTGACCACTAGTTTCTTCCTTTCAATGATTCTGTGAAATGTCTTTTAATAACCATCTCATTTTGTGGAATCAAGTAGGACAAGAATGGTTATTACTCAGCTGGCAAAGACAAATACGCCTTTTGTCTATAAATATTGACAATTGACATTGTTTGTCTACTTTTAATTACGGGTTAATAAGAAATAACACTATGCAAAAAGTGCAGAAAACCAGAGTTAGGTAGAAAATCTCATTCACAATCAGATGAAAAATCCTGTATTTATAAATCTGGATTTTTGAAGAGGGAAGTAAAGAAGGATATAAAATGTGGTTGAAGGAACAGAGAAAAATTGAAAATTGAAATTATATGTTAATCCAGCATTAAAAATTAAATGATGCTATATTTTCCCATATTACATGTTATTTTGAGATTAAATCCTTGACCTATTAAAGTCAATGGGAATTTCACCACTGACTTGATTGGTTCTATTTCACCCTTCATCTGTGAGAAGCAGTTTCTGCTTTTTATTATTATTTCAAAACGGTATCCTTTCTTTTCTTCTCTCACTCCAGTTTCCTAAGGATTTATAATCTTCTGCATCAAAAGCAAAATTTTTCTTGGTATATACTGTATAGTTGAAATCAAATACCACGCAAAAAGCTAGCTGACCTAATGGGCTGATTCCAGCAGAGCAGACGTTTTGAATCTGGACTTTCTTAGTTGTTGAGGGTATAGGATTTTGAATGCTTTTATCCTTTTATTGGTGAATGCACTAAAGTGCATGCAGACAGAGAATGTTAAAGTGGCAGTCAGATAAACTTGTTAAAGCAGTGGGAGTTTTTCCTTTCTTTCTACGTGACTTTATCATCACAGTGGAGTTAAAAGGCAATTAGCCCTTCAGCTCTTTTCTGGCCAGTTTATTGGCATTTTACACACAACTGTTGAATAGACAGTGCCATATTAAAAATTCCAGTGAAGCTGGCCTGGGGATAACAGACTCTAAATTTCAGGTTAATGTAGGTTTCCTTGAGAGGAACTATTGCCAAAAAGCTTGAGTAAAATTATCTAAATACTGTACCTATGCTGCATGTACTCATAGTTGATGGAAAATTGTAGTAGTCTTGCTACATGCTGTGTTACATTTCCAGGGAAATATTTTTATAAAGCGTGTTTGATGAAAAAGTTTATTCCTTTAGTAATAACAGGCTACCCACTGTGTTACTTAAGGCAATGAACATAGTGAGTAGAACTAGACGTTTTCATCATAATAACAATTATACTTGCTTTGCATTTCTGTAATTTTCATCTGAGGTCATTAAAACACTTTACAAACATGGATTACTTCTTTCAGTATATGAGAAGGTGGGGCAGAGATTATTATGTCAAAGTTTTGACTAAATTTAGTCTAAAATTTGTATTCCTTTTTTTTAAAGAATTGTAAAGCAAATATTGTAGGGGGGGTTTCTCATTTCAGTATCAATAGAAAATCAAACATGTCTTTTGCAGTTCTTGCACCCCAGAATGTTAAGAACCAAAAATTGATTACAGTAATTTTTCATCACTGAGGAGAATGAAATACAGATACAAAACACATAAGCTCACTACTGGAGAGTAAATTGGAATTTTCATAGTATTTCAGTTTTAGTCTGCTCTTGCCAAATAAAATGGGAGGGTTTTGATAGACTTGACTGAGACTATTATTGGGTCTTAATGATGCATTCATTGCTTCTAGAAAGAAATCTATTTAATTAAATTTTGTAGCTGATTCTAATTTACTGATGTTAGAACAGATAATGAGAAATCCATTGAGGTCTGTGTGATTGAAAACCAGATGGTAAAAACAAAGAGTAGATCTGATATTTTTAACCTGACCATATGCATTGCTCAAACTCCACTAGGTTGTATGTCACCTAACTGTGAAATCAACAAAAAAGCTCCTTATAAGTCCAGCTGATTTTGGGATCAGATCCATTTCAAAATAGGAAGAAAAGCTGGTAGGTTTAAAGAATCAAAAGCCCTATTTTCACTATTTTTTAGTTTGCATGGCCACTCCAGAGAGGACCCTCAGATTTTGTTCAGAGAGTAAATGATGGATTTATGCTCCAGTGTGTCTTAACAATAAACAAAGCAAACCAAAATGCTTTCATTTGCTCAGGTATATAAGCTAGCAGCTTTTTCTTTCCATGCACAACACTATAATTGGAAGTGATCACCAACAACCACAGGTTTATTTTAAATGGTGTGTATCTGTACTTCAACTGTCACTGTTAAGAGCTTAAAACTTTGTTTCTGATACTGACGAGCCATCATTAAAGTTGTCTGTAACTTTTGTCTTTTAACACGGCAAATATATGTTACAAGTCAACAAAATGGCTTTGTTAAATGGACATTACAGTGTAAATCAAATTCTGGAGGTTAGGAAGAGCCACATTTAAAGTAGCTCGTATAATTTTTATTTTGGTGCCGTTTTTGTACATGTTGCAGTGCTTTTCAGTTATACAGCCATTTACTACCTTTTCTATAGCACCTCACTGCTGTTCCATGCTTGCTATCTATTACTCTAAATACATTCTTGAGTTGCATATTAAATGGGACAGTGACTGTGGGAGAGACAAACAATAGTGTTATTGGTCAACTTAGCCCTATCCACTCTCTTGCTACAGATTTTGTACGTGCTAACAAATTGTGTAGACCAAAATATAGGTATTGTGTGAACTTCTATTTATTTCGGTCATGAGTGGTCTCAGGTGTATACGTATAGAGCATTCACCGTACCTCAGAGCAATGAAAACACCTCCATTATGGTAGTAAAAGTATCTGGTCATCAGGATCAAAACCAGTGCTGAAGCACCAGGAGTGTTGCTGAGTTTTAAGCCATTTCTAACAGTTCTCTGGGCTGCCTAGGCAAAAGTCACTTTTTAACATCTGCAAAATGAGGAAAATAAAATGTACAATTTTATTTTATAGAGATGTGTCAAATATAACATGTTAAAGTCTATACAACTGTTTCAAAAATGAAAAGAACTATAAAAACTGAAGAACTTTACACAAGCCTAATGCATTAGAGCAAATGACCGAGACATCTGCAACAAACAAAGACTTTTGAAACTGTGCCCAGTGTCTGTGCACCATCTTTTCCCAGACAGATAATACTGCTCTTTTCATATCACAAAGAAGATGCAGAAAGGAGTTTGTAAGTGCTCTAGAGATAGCCAGATACGGTGATGAGCAGCACAGAGAAGCCCAAGAAGCAAATAGTAGCATAGTTTCAGGGAGATGCTTGGCAAAGGCAACATTTTAAAAACTTCGTTAATATTGAAAGGCAACTTCACTCTGTAAGAAACATTTAGCCTGTGAACAGAATGACACTGAGATCCTAGAGTGAAAAATAATGTGCGATCATTAGTTAGAAAATAACCATAATTTATAGACACCAGGGGGCAGAATTAAGATTGCAAGGACAGCTGTAAACCTGCCATTGACAACCATCTAAAAGGCTATTTATGTTCAAACTCAAACACACTTTACAATTTGAATATTTGAATGGTAGAGAATTTGTTGCAAAAAATGTTCTAAATTCGTGGAAACAAAAGTGTTTAAATACAGTTGGAAAAGAAGTAAGACTGCTTGTATATTAAAAATGTAAATTTAACTAAAAACTAATTTTAATTAATTTCAGCTAATGTCCAACACATTATTGTTTGTGGATAAATTAATCCAGCTTTCTAAAAGAAAAACATCAAACAAATAATTGTTTGAAAGTTAGACCTCTTTTTCATACTTTCTGAACTGCAGAAAATACTGCAGATAACTGCAGCTTTTTATTTCCAACCTGACCTTCCACGTTCTGAAACTAATTTGCCATACTGCTTCTCAAAGTCTGCTCAAGGACTTCCTTTAGCAGAATAATGTGGTTCTTATTAAGTACATCCTATAAGACCCAGGAGGATTGCATGCAAAGGAAATAAGATGGAGACACAAATGAATTTCCATCCTCCAGTCAGATATATGATATTGATGACCAGGATGTATATGAAGGCTATTGAAAAGAAGACAAAGAAAAAGAATTAAAGCAAATGTCTGACAAATTGGCTGTCTTCATATGCAAAGATGACAAGCGGTCTATACAACTAAGTAGAAGAGATGTAGGCATCAAGCCAAATAGTTATATAGTCAACAAGTCTCTTTGAATCACATGGTTATATGTAACCTCTCTTTTAAATAAGGCCTCACTTTAAATTACATCATCATGAAAGACTTAAAAGCCATGAAGTTTTACATGAAAACTGATAGTTTCTCTTAACTCCAAATGTTGTTTTTCACTGCTATGAATGTTATATTTTTATCAGAAGGCTGAGATTTTCTGTTAAAGTGGAACTTCTTTAGGAGCTTCTTTCCCTAGTTTTTAATGAAATGCACCAAATAGAAATAATTGTGAAAATAGCAGCTTTCATTTCAAAGTCTGTTTCTTCCTTAAGTTAAAGTTTTTCTGGAAGGTGACAAAATAATTTCATGTTAGGATAAGTTGATAAGTTTTGGAAAAATGCATTGAAATAGCTTGAATGTACTATAGTCTCTATAATTCCTGTCGTTCTGGTTCTAGTGTGTCTTCCCTAATGTAGTTAAATATAGATTTCAGAGGTGTCACAAGACTGTTGATGAGGAAGATTTATGCTCTATATGTGACTCAGTGCAAATGTAAATAAGTGAATGGACTCTGGAACTATCACTATTTTTCATTTCATTCTTCAACAACATGCAGAATTTGGATAATCGGGATTCTAATATGATTTTCCTATTAATCTGTTTTAAACCATGAAATCTGATATTTTCACCATGACTAATCCATGAAATTTGTCAACTTTGTCTGTGATTTACACAAGCTCTATTTATAAAGAGAACTTGTTTGAGTCCTAAGGCATGGAATATTATTTCCCAGCATGCTTTTAGTGTCTTTTTACTAATAAGTATAAACAAAATGTGCTCATTGATTATATTATTATTATTTCAAGATCAGGAGGTAAAACATGAGGAATGTTCAAGAGTATATTCCCCATAGCAGTGTATATGAGTCTTAAGCCATTAAGAAGAAAATAACCTATCATATCAGAGTTGGTAAGAATGGTTGTGATCATAAAGTTTACCTAAAATAATTGGATAACTTGCTTGTAGATTAAAAACATATGTGATACTTGTATGTCTTTATGCTGTAGGCTTTAGAATTAATTGCTGTCAGCATAAAACAGACCAAACAAAAATAGATTTGCATCAATTCTTTGTAATGGGGAACAAAAAAAGCTTGAATGACAGTGAGGATAATTCTATTTTGTATTTGGGGGGGGAATGGCTATACAACATTCACATACTGGAGTGCAATTACTATATATGGGAAAGAATAAAGATCCTTTATGTAAATGTAATAACATGTGAGTAATACCTTCAAAAGGAAAGAAAAAAGTCTCTTGTGTACAGAAAGTTAGTCTACTCCAGCTGTCCTCTCTCACTTTGTGGGGGGAAGACATTTGGGGAAAGGCCAAAACACAGATATTCACAAAGCATCCAATTTTTCGTTCAGCATAATGTCTTAATCAGCTTTTACAGAGCTGCTCTGCTCTGTACCAAACATGCTATAAATGTGCAATACATCCGTACACGTAAATAAGTCACACTCCCTGTGGTGATGAGAACAAGATGACTACATATTTCAATAACTGCACAGTGCTGCAGGTAATGGAAAAGCAGCATCGTCTAGTTGTTTTTCAGCTGAGCAGGGGGCTAGAGCTAGAACTGCTGAATACTATGGCTATCTCTACATCCTTGCAATTCCTGATCGTACAGTTTTATGAAAGATCTCCAGAAATCATACACATTAACATCACAGATGGCCAGCTTGTGACAAGATCCATAGACTGGAGCCAGCTAGCAAGAACTTGAGTCTGCTCTCTAATCTGGTCTTTCTCCAGAAGAAATGACTGTAGATCTGTTTACATGTCCATCAAATTTTCAAAATACAGACGTCATCTGTCATGTTCCCTCAATCATGTGATGTGAAATGCCTGTTTTGTGATCAGATGATAGGTGAACTTCTGGTCATGTGCTGAGAAAGGGCTCAGGGAATACAGTCTTCAGGTGTCTTCTGCAAATGTCATGATGTTCTTACGTGGTTGCTGAAGCCATGGCAGGGGAACTCTGTGCCTTTGTGTTTCTGCTTGGCCTTTTCTCTGTCCTGCTTCCTTGATCACTATAGCTCATGCTCTCAAAGGCACAACTGCCTCTTAAACTGATTTCTGAATGAAAACGGTCAACTGGATAATTGATAACTGGAGAACTAATAAGGTTTAACCAAATGCCTGTGAGTTTCCAGAAAGCATAAAGCCATCCCTGATAAAGAAATGAATTCAAAACAGCTACTCACTATCCCTCATATTATGATTAATCTGAGTATCAAATAAAATTAGCAGTGGGAGTGGGGGGAAGGATGGGATATTTCTTCCTATAAACTGCAATTCTTCTGTGGAACTGCTTGCTACATGATGCTGTGAGTACCAAAGTTTTTACTGGTTCCAAAAGAGATTTGATTAATTCATTGGGGTAGGGAGCAGGAAATCCATCAGAGGGTATTAAATGCTGAGATACTCTTTGCAATGCATAAAATCTGTGCTGTGAAGGTTGCTTAAGCTGGGAGACTATACCAGGAACCACCACAGGAGAGAGGATGCTGTGGTGGATGGACCTGTGGTGTGCTCCAATGTTCTCTAGCTCTCTACCATGCCTCCTGCAGTTACCCCACCACTCAGAAATTATTGTCTCACAACATTCTAGGAGTCGAGGGGAAGTGTGGCCTCTACTCCAGGCTGGAATCTGTTCTTGACCTAAGAATTATAATTTATTTCAAACTTACTAAAGTAATTAGTCCAAAAGGATATTTTGTGGAGGACAGGGAAGAATTTGGGGAAGACAGATGAATGTTTTACACATGATGTTTTGAACTTCCCTAGCTAAGAAGCAACTGAATAAATTTTCTTCTGGTTGCTCATAGTGTAAGATGGAAAGTAAGTGGAATCTCAGCCTTTTAAAAGATATTTTGAAAATAGTGTGAGTGAAAAACAGATGTTTAGAATGAAAGTGGGTTGTTATAAAATCCCATCAAATTTAGAAATCAAAACAATCTATTGATCCTTTTTTTCATTAAGTGCATCTTATTTTGATATCTCAGTATGTCTCTCTACAAATGCAACTGTTCCTTTCAGAATGTTAAAACTTCTCTAATACTACTGCTATGGTACGGAATTTATGAATAATCAATAGGGTTACATAGATTCTGTTACTTATTCATTCTAGATATCCTAGATATTTTGAGCTAATATTTTGATGTATATTTAACCTAATATACATAGAATTGCTTAGGACAGAATTGAAGCTGTGTCAAACTACGAAAGCTTTTGACTTTATCCATTTACTGAATCATTAAGCAAATACTCTTGTGTTTTCTGCATTTAGGCTTTTAAAAAATATTGTCTTTATGTTATAAAGAATTCTGTTTTACATGATTAACATGACATGTTCATGTAAGACAAAATGCTCTCCAGTGTAAATTAGGTCTACAGAATTTACCTAAACATTTGTTGAGTATGAAAGTTCTACAGCAAGGCCTTTTCCTAATGCATACATTTATCAGCTAAAATCTTGATTGTTTTGCCTGTATTATGTCACTCACGTCTGGAAAGAACAGCATCCTGCTGTTTGTGAAGCTGATCTCCTGCTGCTATTTAGCCACTTGTAGGATTCTGTCCCAATTCCTCTAATCCACTCTGTTTCAATAGCACCATATTTGGACTCCTTCACACATTCTTTTGCTGCTCTGTTTGGGATGCTCTATGAGCTGAATTAGAATTTTAATGCTCTGTTCAAAACAGAAGGAACCTTTTTCTTAAATGAGAATATAAGCAATAATCTCTGCTCCCTTGGATAGAATTTCTACACGTGCACTATATTATTTTCCTTCAAACTATTGTCCAGAAGTTAGGGGCACAATTTCAATATATTGGTTTACTTTATATAAATCAGATCCAATTTGAGGTTTAATGTTGCAATAAGGCCTGCTACCATCTTAAATTGTTTCTTTCCTGTTGTAACTCCTCATTCAGAGTTCAGTGCTCCTTGTTTCCATTACGTCAAAAGTTTACTGATATTTTTTCGAGCTCCTTGTGCAAGTCAGGCCTAATTAAAGCAGAGAACCAAAAGGACTCCAAAAATGGTGTTAGAAATGACACCAAAACACAAAGTGCGCTGTAGATATTTTTGCCTTACTTTCAAGAAGTCAGCAAAGATTTGCGTATGTGTTTTGCCAGTAGCTATTTTCTGATTGCCACATAAAACAAGATTTAGAGAAAACAACTTAAAGCTTGATTGGTATACCTATATATATACATTGCGTGTCACTTCACAGCGAAGCCTGTTAACTTTGGCAGAACTATTTGTGGCTGAGATAGCAATTGAAAAAAACAGGATCGCAGACATGGTCCTTTTAAATGTAGAGCGCCCACCCTTATGCTTGCTTTAAGATTTGTTCTTTAGTGAATGGGATTTAGTTTACTGAAAAATAAAAACGAGAATTATGATGCTAACTTTACTCTATGAAAAGAAAGAAGTTCCTTGGACGCAATGTAATATTGCATGAGTCTCTGTTGTACAATTTTAAAATTTTTCAGTGCAGTATATATAGCTTACCTAAGTTTATAAAGAGAATAAAGACATTATCCAGGTGAAACATATTTCAATAATTCCATGAAGTGTCTCTCACTTGTACCAAACTTCCTGCATGGGAGAATTTAGAATGTTTTTAGAGCATGTACCATGTTTGTTTTAGCTGTAGCTTTCTGCAGTCCAGAGTTCCCTCGGTGTTCTGGATTATCATTGGCAGGAGCCACTGGTGCCAGGACCTGATGAGAAACACCATCTTGTGAATGGGGCTAGGGATGCAAGTGGAAACTGGAAAAGACAACGGCTACAGCAGTTTGATAATATATAAATTGCTATCAAGTTTTACAGCTAGGAATGGAACAGAGAAGATAACGAAGAAAAAGGGGAAAGAAAAAGATTTCAGAAAGTGAAGGTGGATCAGGGAGAGAGGTAGAGAATTATAGGAGGAAGCAAAGGAAACCATACTGAAGAAGTGGGACAAAGAAAAAAGTATTATCTGGCCTTTCTTCCTTGCATTTGGCAAGTAATGTGTATATATTATTTGTTCACAAATGTGTTAACATGTCTAATGATAGAATCTTATAAGAAAGACATTTAGATGTTTTTATCAAGGGATTTATTTTATGTAATACAAAATGAAGAGATTTGTAAATGATCCATCTATGCAATATCAGCTTGAAGACTTGTGGTTCTGCTGCTCCTTCTCTGTTTGTACTTTAAAATTAATTGAAAGCCTCATTGTTTTGTTTAAACTGTGAAAGCTTCCAAGGTCAATGAGTGAGGTAATTGACCTGCCTCTTGTAGGACAAAAATATGTATGTTAAATTGCATAATTAGTTTTAATTACATAATTATGGTGTTTAATGTGTGTGGGTCAAAGGTTACTATTACATTTAGAAGTCATGGCAAGAAACACAAAAATAAGCAACATAGTTTAATTCTGTGTTTCTTTGGGTTTTAAAAAAGGGGTCCACTGTGATCTGTCCTTGACCTTGGATATTTGATGATTATAGAAAATAATATATTGCTGTTATACTTTTTGGAATCATAGAGACACCTTTGTAAATGTCTAAGTGACTTTACTAAAGACTTCATTTAGGTTTAGAGTACACGAAAGTTAATCAACAGTGGGAACTCAACTGACAGCAATTTAATCTGATTGGGAAAGGTAATTACATGATTACCAGGAGTGTTTATATATGGACAAGGATATTTTTATTGGAAAAAACCCTAATTGCTTTCTTACTGAGAAGAGAAAAACCAAACAAATTTGTTGTCACAGGTTAAGAGGACATCCTTCGTTCCTTAAGATAGCTTCTTTCCATATTTTAGTGACAAAATGAACTCATAATTCTTTGCAAATTTGCACTGGGATTATGTTATGAGTTCCTCTGTTTCTAAACTAGAAATAATGCCATCATTAACTTTTGTTTAAGAAGCTCATTGCTTACACATTAATTGTGTGATAGCCTAAAGATGTCACGATGCTTGTAATTCATGATCTCTTTTACTGTGTGTAAACACTGTTGCTTAAATAAAGGTTGATTTCACCAAACTTAAACCTAAAGGTCCATTATACTAATGGATATTTCTGGGAAGGAAGGCATTATTTGTTTTTCCATGATGGTAAAAAAAAAAGAAAAAAAAGCACTTTGTACAAGATAGGTAGATAAAAGATGGTGTTCCTAAACGCTAGAAGAAAAAGTCCCACTTTAGATTCTCTGAATGGTCCTTTAGAAAAAGCTCTTTCAGTCTATTGACAATGAAGGGAGTGTTGGGAGATGAATCTTCATTAACAAACGTTAACCTCTGTGCATACCTCCCTGAAGTGCACTACAGAGTAGAATCCCGTTTGGCTAATAAATACTGGCTTGCTCCAAAGCCTGTTTAAGTAATGGGCCAGGCCTGGCCTTGGCACTTTGTATGATGGTGTTAGACACCAAAAAAAGAAATTGAAACTTAAAAGAATAACTTCATATCTCCTCAGTAACTGTTGAACGCATTCTACCTATGGAAATGGGATACAATCCTCTAAAGGCTGGCTTCTAATGAAAAAGTTAATGAACTAAACGTTAAATAAGGAATAAACGGATTTTTGAAATGAACTATGTAATTATGGGAAGTTCTGTGATTCATTCCATGTTAGAAAAATAATTTGTTCTCCCTTTTGCTAATTTTTCCCTAAATAAGTTCTTTAGAAAATATTACAATTTTGAATTGTTTTTCTAAACCAGATGATCCAGTCACTGTTGGAGGCACATAGCCACGGCAAAATCTCATGCTGTACATTGATCACCTGTCCAACCTTTGCCTAGAGTGTGATCCCCAGTTCCTTCAAGAGATCCATCTTTACCAGTCTATAAAGAAGAAGAGGAGGAGGGAGACATCTGGGATATTCAAGTATCAAAGTTTAACACCAGAGCAGGTTGAATCTCCATTTATATTATTCTCTATATATGTTGCTAGTATTGACTTGGATATTTGGCTGAAGATTTTTTTTCAGTAATTATATAGTATGCTCTGAAGTTTTACCAGCATTAAGGCATTTTTGTTTAGACTCCTCACTTACTGAAACTACGCATGCATTTTTCATAGTTCTGTGGTGTGAAATTGAATCCAAAGTCATTCTGCTATGAAGGAAGCTAGCTAATCCTGAGCATGCCTGGCAGTCTGTACCTGTATCTCGAACCCATACTGACCACAAAGACCAAAATGGCTTGTTTAAAACTGTCCAGCATACTGTAGTTGTACTAGTCTGTATTTAGCCCACGCAACTAAATCCAGGTCCCCAGCAAGTAGGATCGTTTTCATTTGCTTGCTTCAGGCAAGTTAAACTTGCTTCTTACTCTTCCTCTTCCATTTCCATGAGGAGTTTGATATCCACAAAACAGACAAGGTTTCACTTACTGTCCTAAGGACTGCCCCTTCAGGAGTCTAGCACAGCCCACACACAATCCTGGAATATGTCCAACTTGTTCTTTGAGCAGAATGTGAACCTCTGACCTTCTGGGCCTCCGGCAAGAGTGCTGCCTACTGAGCCACCAATACCCAGGCCATCAATAAGTTTTAAATGCCAGTTGCAGACTTCACAGAGATAATGACTTCAGTGTGTAAAGGTTTTGTTGTGGAGGCTGCAGTCTCACATATGGCGTGACAGAGTAAATATGCTAAAACCATAGAGAGCTGTTGCATAACTCGCCTTGATATAACAGTTTTTGTAATATGTTTCAAGGCATGGAATATTATTTAAAGGGACCCTGTTATGTAGGCTTAGGCCCAAAATGAAGCTATTATAAAAAGAATGTTTAGCAAAACCAGAAATATGTCCATGAAATTGTTGGAGTGGGAATTTCAGGGTAAACTTGCTTGGATTTAAACAGTCGCCTGCATGACATTGCACTGTTGTGCTAGGGAATGAGAACCAGCAAATGAAAATACTATTAAGTGAGAATCAGAAACTGAAGCTGAGCAGAATTAAGATATTAGAAGTCTATTACTATTGTTATAACTTCTTGAAAATCTTACCACATCCTCAGAAGGAAGAGATGGAAAAAAAAGAACCAAATTAGTAATTCAAAGCAGCATTAATGACACAGATAAATAAATGTATTTGGATTTTACTATTATTTTTAACCTGCTCTCAAGTAAGTTCTTGTATTTTATACACTTATAAGGAACAAATTAATATGAAATAAGCTTTAGGTTTTTGGCACATCTCAGTTTTACTGATGTTCTCTATTTAAAATTTAGCATTAAAAGGATACAAAAGACATGTTGATGTTTGTGAAAATCAAACTGATAAATGTGATTACACAAAATGTTATTTATAGGCTTGGATCAAGAAGGAAAATGTAGCCAGATTCAAGCTAAGACTTACATTATGGAAAGGCTGTTAAATAAATTGCATGAACCTTCTATGGAGCAAAGGCCAGGAACCCAGGACTCCTTTTTCCAGCTGAGCGCCCAAATCACTAGGCTACAGACTCTTGCTCCCTCTTGTGTTCTTTCTCTGGCCCAATGAATCTTGAATTATTTTCTGTACAATGATACAGCTTCAATAGGAGAGCTTTAATATATCCCTTTCCTCGTCCCAGCATTTAATGCAGCCAGTAGCCTGTTGGTTAGAACATTCTGCTAAAAGACATTGCTTTGACTTCTAGACTGAAAAAGGAATTGGACCTGGGGATTTTGCTTCTGGGATGAGTAGTCCTGCTGCTAGGCTATGGATGGCTGCTGTTCATGTACCATTTTAGAAAGAAATAGCACCTGAAGGATTTTGTAGGAAACCCACCTGGTTGGTGTTTATTAGGCTGGCTTTGAGAACACCTGTTGGATCAACCTCCTCAGACCATCCACGCAGGGGTGGGCTTCATTTCTAGCTCCCAAGCAGGCTAGATGTAAGCTGTGCACCGAGGTGGTCAGTCCTGGCCAGGCAGGTAAACTCTGGCCATGCGCAGAGATGCAGCTCCTGTGTCCGGCCTGTCACACCATCGAAAACTGTATTGTCTTCAGAGAACAGACATCTCCAGGATGAGATAGAGGCCTTGAGGTTCACCAGCCAAAGCTGGAGGTGCCTAAATTCTCCACATGTCCTCTTTTTAATTCCCATATTTTTAGGTGTATAATTAGTTTATTTTAATTGAACAGCTCCTTTGAATGTAGAACTGAGGGATTTTATGAACCTGTTTTTCAAACATAAGCTAACTGTAAAAGAATGTGTTATAATTCAACAAGATGATAGGGAGAATTTCTGGTTCAAAAGTGCATTGACAGTTACGAACCATAGACACAGTGCATATTGAAGCTCTAAAAAGTGAAATTGCTTTAAACGTGTTAATGCTTTTCAGGCATTAATGTAGAGCAGTGTGCATTAGATCTGAACTCAGGAACAGTCAACTAAATTAACTGCATTGCAGTTATAAAACAATGTTTGTCAAAATTTCTGACTTAATTCCTAGGCTATCATTTTATTTTTCTCAGTGTGTATGTTTTTATTAAGTCCTGCAGTGCAGGTCTTTATTCATGCAAATGCATTTATCTGCCTCAATTGAATTATTCTGGTGAGTAAGTCAAATGTCTAAGATCAAATAGGATGAGTTTGGTTTTCTTTTTAATAGAAATTCTAATTTTGAAAATGACATCTGTGAATTATTTTCAGGCTGAAGAGCTACAGACAGTATAAAATTAGAACTGTGGATTTCCTCAGCAGTATTTTTATTATTGTTTATACCTGTTTAAAACACTGGAGAAATAATTCATTGCACGTTACTTTGCTGGCAGTAGATGTATCACCTAGTTTAGTATCCGAATGTGAACTATTGCTGCTTTGTAATATGGTAAATTGGGGGTGGAGGTGGGAATAGAAACTTATATTCATGACAGGCTGTTGGTTTTAAAGACAGGTCTTTTTCTGCCTCGCTAGTGTCTATTTTCATTGCAGTGGAGCTTTTTATATAGTAGGATAGCACTCAGCAGAAGTAGGAAGGATGCAATCCGTATCCTGGTTATTGTCTGAGTAGATTTATGTGCAGTTCATTTGGCAGCATTTATGTTTCCACACACAGGACTTTCACTGTCTCATAATCTGTCTAAAGAACGGCTACCATTTGCACAAGTTAACACTATCTCTCCTTTCACAGTGAACAGAAGTTAAATTGATAAAGATTGTAAGTCAACATCATATTAATGATTTTGTGTGCATGGAGACCTACCGGTGTAGGGAACTGCTTGGCACAGTGTTGACTTGATTGCTCTAGAGAAGTGGGTGTGTGTTTGTATGTTAAAGGGGGTGCTTAGATACCAGTGTTATGAATTTGGGATAAATAGCTAAAAAACCACTGTAATAACCCACATAATGAAAGAGAAGGATAGAGAGGACTGAAAGAAAACTGGGGTCGGAAAACCGAGTGGGAGAGCAGAGGAAACAGAAACATTTCTACAGGAGGGAAAATTTTTGAAAGCTGTGAATTGATAGAGTGGTAAACTTTGGAGGCGAGTAGAGGTCTTCAAGAATGAATAAATTTTGTATAACTATGGATAAACTATACTACATGATTCTAGTAGATTTGAATCGGTGTAATTTGGGAAGCCTTGCATAAGGCAATTATAATAATTAAAAGTCGTGATCAATAAATATCTTGAGAGAGTCAGGTAATAGTCAAATGTAAGAAAAGCTGTAGAAATGAAAAACAGACTTGCAGTTCAAGTCACATGAAAATTAGTATTTAATTTGGGAACAGCATTTTCAAGATTGCAGATAGGAAGGGTAAAAAGAAATGACAGTAAAGATGACTTTTATGTTAGTTAACGTTCAGATTACAGGCCTTATCCTCCCAAGTATAAAAATCATCAACTGCATTATCAGTTAGCAAAAAAGAAAAAAAAGTAATATGAATGCTGTTGTGTTTTCCCTTGATCAAGTTTAAATGAAAACATTTTTCATGTTATTGTGTATTTTGATATTTTTGTTTTATATGAGAGGTTTGTTGATGGATGATTAGTAGCAATGATTCCCCACCTTAAGTCACTTGATATCTTGAACAGGAAAAGATTGCATGGCCTGGTCTCACTGTCCCCTCTTTAGTGTTGTTACAAAGAAAAAAGACTGTTTACAAATGTGTGAAACTTATTTGCATTTGCTCTTGGAAATACTTAAGCTGCTAGGGAAATTTCAAGTTAACAGAGTTTTTGAAAGAAATTGTTGCTTTATCGAACCTGAAGACTCTCTCATATCAAGGGTAGTTTAAAGAAACTTCCCTTAGGAAGCTTTACTTTCAAATAGCAAATAAGTAATTTATTGAAAATGGAACTGCTCAACAAGAAACCTTGAGAGAAATCTGCATTACAATACCCAGAGCGTAATAGTTAGGGCATTATCCTTTAAGACATGCGACTTTGGTTCAATTTCCTTTTCTGAATCCAGCTGAATAGAGACTTAAACCTAGTTGAATATCTAATGCATCCAAGGCAACTGTCATTACCACTGGACTATTGTCTGTAATAGGTTGGGTATCTCTGCTTTTGTGGAAATTCTGAAAGGATTTGTCCTAATACTAACAAGACCTTTCTGAAATCTTCAGAATTCTTATAGGCTAGGGAAGAACCTTTGTGCCTAGCTTTATTCATAACCTCCAGGCTCTGAAGAAATGCCTGTAATAACCATTATTTTATATATTCATACCAGGCAACATTTATTAATCTGGACTCCAAACTAAATCCCAATCTCAGACTCCATATAGAGCTGTCTTTCCATGCCTCTGGTTATTCCTGTCAGCTGTCTCAGTTTTTTCTCTGTTTTTACTATATCCATACTTCTAACAGTTCAACCAAATCTGCCTAGAAGTAGTACTTGGGATATAACAGCAATGAATTTAATGGCATTTTTTCAGTATAGTTTTCTATCTCTGTTTTTGCACCTTATGATTTATTATGACAAGGTGAACTCAGGGGTGATTGCTGTTGAAGATGCTTCTAGTTGAAATGTGCATCTACTGAAAAAAAAAATAATTCCAAAACCTGTAGTAAGTAATTTGATTGTGGTTGGGACATTGTTTTGGAATATGCAGTCGATGATGGATTCCACGAAACTACAGGAATCAGGATTGTTTTGTGCCCTGTCAGTGGGTAGGTATTCTTCTGAGATTACCAAAAGGGATCAGTTACCTTGGTAATGTGTCCACCAATATTTATTGTGTCTATTTCTTTACACAGGCTAACAAACATTCATCATGTGGGAATGTTGGTCGTGATCAACTTGAGCTGAATTTAAATTGATGACCTAAAGGTTAAAGTCTTTGTATCCCATTACCTCTCCCTTGGGCTGTCCAGTCCCACTTCAACTGGGTTTAACACCATTTTTAGTTTATCAGTGTCTTTGGAGGAAGAGCAGTCTTTAGAAGTGTTGATCTGACAAATACCATCGATATCCTGTTAAAAAAAAAAATTAAAAAAAAATCAGTATGACTTTTGCAGCTTGTCAATACTTGAAGAAGGTTCTGAACAAGTATTCAGATGCTGGACTAATAACTTAACCAGCCTGTTAGGTAGCTTTAATCCAGTCATATGGAAACATAATGCAGTGTAGCAGCCCAGTGAAACATGAAACTATGAGAACAGCTGAATAAATTTAAACACATTTTTGAACATTCTAACCTTTGTCATAAAAATCTGATAATATAGAATAAAAGCTAATAACACTTTCTTTTGGTTTTGTTATTCTGTACAGTAGTTGAGAAGACTTAATATTTCTTGTGGTTGCTGACTTTAAAGAAGTAGTGACAATTTCTGCTTTTTGCCCCATATGAAGTCTATTCTTTCTCACTCATTAAGGAATGAATCTGGTTTCTGTTTTATTCAATATTGTATATACATCTCACTCACAAATATTTAAACTAAGTAAATAGAGAATCTTAAACATGGAATATGCTTTCATTCTAAACTGGTGGCTGTGGGAAAAGGTAACAATATTTTATTCAAATAGCAGTGGTCCCTTTGGAAGAGAAAAATAAGTGTTTTGCCTAAAAATTGGATAGGCTTGTGCTTTCTGTAGGGCAGCAAACTTTTTACCAGATTATACCTATATTGTTATATTTATATGTATAAAATTCAGACTATAAAGGATCTATAGGAAAGGGTTTGCAGATACTCACTTCAAAAACACATGGCTAGTATTCAGCCCCTATATCTGGGGCTAATTTAATTCTTCTCCTCCATTCAAAGTGCCTCACTCCTGCCTACAAATGCAGAACAGATTCCCTGTATTTTGTTTCTTGAAAGTACCGGCATTTTATTCCTAACTGGGAATAGCATGAAATGGAAATACATTTATGACTCTACTTAAACAAACACCAAACAAAATAAAAGCAGGGATAATCTGAAAGATAGTTCCATAACAAATTGATGCAGAAAAATGCAGAAATATGAAGCATATTGAAAAGTACACAACTGACATTTTCTCCAGGAAGATTTCCTTTAGCAAACTGATTTTTGGAAGCAGCACAATGTAGCATACCTAGAGTACTTAATTAATTTTGGCTTTATGGCCAGTCCAAACTGGTAATGCAAATTCATGGTTTTAATTTGATCCATGCAAGTAAAGTTCAATACAGGTCTAGGTATGCAGCAGGTCTAGATCCTGTTCTTAAGATACAGTTAAGAGAGTTGTAAAAATAAAGTTTTATTAAACTTAATACAATGACTAGTGGGCATTTGTGCTTTCCAATGTTATGTCTGTGTGACTCTCCTACGTATATTCCTCAGTCTTCTTCCATGTATATTGTACAGTCTGAAATGCTGAGGGATACTGCATTTTACATCCTGAGGCACAGTCATGCGGAGGCTTTCTTGAAAAAAGACAAGCTCTTTGTTATGTTTTGGAGTCTATGGTTCAAACTGTAGCTTGTGTAGGTAGCTAATGAGTTTGACCAGCTCCTTCAGTAAAGCCTGGATCCTTGTGTGGGTAATATATCATTGAAACATAAAATAAGCTTTGATTATAAAAGGTGTCTTCTATAAACAAAGACAGTTACAAATAGAGCACTTCAGGTTTACAAGGCAAAATCAGACCAAACCTCAAAACGGAAATGGAAATTAGATAATATTTTATTATGCGTTACAGAGATGTAATGAACTGATCAATATGAATCTCCTTTGTTGAATTTGGTGAGGTCGCAGAATTAATTTTAAAGGGGAGACAAATCCACCCTTTATTTTAATTGATTTTTATGTGTAGACCAAGTACCTGAACTGGACCAGTGGTAAAGACTGCTTTAGCTAAGTTTAGTATTGCTTCTCTTTTTTCTTTTGTTTTTCTATCAAATAGAAAAAGAAGATGTGAGAGAACATAAAATGGTTTAATCTCCATTTTGTCAGAACAGGAGGGTAGAACAGTATTTTCCACAAGATTCAGTGGCTATTGTTGACTTTTTTATGTTAAACCTATGTTCATGGAAATCAATGGCAAAAACTTTAGGCATTTATAAAAGGAAGTTTGGGATATGTTAGTTTTGCCCTCTGTAATTAGGCATAATAAAGAGCTTTGTGGTGTAGAGTTTTTTAAACAGCTTTGTCTGGAGCTACTCTTCCAAGCTCTACTGGTTGAAATGTTACAGTAATGAATCCTAAATTCAAAGATGATTTCTTGAGAGTGTGGCTTTGTTCTCCTGTGCACACTGACAGATACAGGGAGAGCAAAACCTTTCTTTGGTCTGAGATCAATCCTGTAATGAAAATGCAAATACTTGTGTATGTTACCACAGCTCCCATAGAAGCACCCTTCACACATTGGGGTTTTTTTCCTCACTTTGATTGTCTGTACCAGCCCACAAATTCAGTCTGTGTTGGCACAGAGCCCCCAACACGGAAAATCAAGACAGAAGTGTCCTGTCATGTCTCCCCATGCTTTTATTTCCCATCTCTTTGAACTGTCCTTCTTCTGAAATTTTCCACTTCAGCTATGTGATTACTCTAAGTACTTCCTTTTACTAAATTTGTTAAGTGAATCTAGACCTCTGAGCTCCAAGTACCATTTTCATATGAACATAAGCTCTTTTTCTCTTTGTGGACATCTTAACTGTGCTGTGCAGAATGAAGTACAGTCCCTTTGTCTGTAGTTGTAATATACTTCATTAGTTTCCAGAAGACAATAACTTGCTTTATTTCCATTTTCTAAGGATTAATTATACTAGAAAAAGCGCTCAAATAGCAAACAGAAAAGGAAACCAGATGTTGCAGAGTTATTTAGCCAGTGTTATTTGCGGACAAATATTTAAGCTATGTGATTTCATTTTTTGGTGGAACCTTTGGAAGCTGGCTACTGAGTGAAGAAAACATCCAAAGTATATGTGAAAATATATTTTGCCCGATAGTACCATTCTTTTACCTAACTATTGCAGGTAAATACTTTATCAGTCCCTGGCCAACAAATTTGCAAAAGTATTTGATTAGTACAGGAACAATCCCCAAGGCATATTGTGTATAGAGTCATCATAATTCATAAATAGGCTTTTGTTGCATATGGCACAATTGCACATTTCCAACAGTTTCAGTTTTCTGTGTGCTAATAAAATGGTATAGTGATAAAACTCTGTACAAATTTGTTTTTCTTATAGATGCAGAATCTAAAATAATGAATGTTTAGAGCAAGCAAATGAATTCATCATCTGAACACAAATATTTAAATGTGTTTCAATGAGAGCAAGCTTCGCTTCTGGAAATAGTGTTTTGCACAACAGACGTGCAATTTCTCTTATAGCAATGGTTTGTATAGGCAGTTGAAGGCATATTTAAAAGTTAGCATGTGTTCCTAAAACTGTTTCTATCTGTTTTAACTAATTTTCATGTCATTTAGTACTTGTAAGATTTGCAAGACATAGTTCTAAAGTATAGAAGCTTCCTGTTCTAAGCATCATAGGACAGACAAGAATATCAGTTTATATTGTCCCTTTCATCGTTTCTACATTCTTGACATCTCAGAAATCCCAAACTGTGGTATCTCCCCAAATTTGTCTTCCACCTGTCTTCTTGAGCACCTAAAGCTTGTCTTCTGCCAACCAATCCTGTCAAAGTCAATGTGCCTCATGTCATTACTAGAAATTATCTAAATGACAAATGTTGCAATATTCCAGTTACTAATATCTCAGCACTTATATGGATATGCCTCATATTCAGCTTTGGCTACCCATTTCAAGGAAGCACCTTATCCGTATTTTGCCAGATGAGCTCTTTTAATGTTTTTCACCCAGCATTTCGATGTCTCTTTTCTTATAGCCTCTAGTGGCTCTTCATTCTCTCATGTAGTCCTTCTGCTGTGCTCTCCTTTCCCTCTACAACCTTTTCCAGCTGCAATATTCCTTCCAGGCTTTCAGCTTCATTTGACTTATTTTCAAGCCTATCTCCAGCCTCTTTTCCCTTCTTTCCTCTTTCCTCATTAGTAACCTGCAGGCTCTTCAAACTCTTTTCCCAAACTTAAAATCCCACTTTCCCAGGTTATGTCATCTATCTCCTGCCTCTTCAGCTTTTTCCTACTGTTCTCCAGTGGCACTGAAGTTTTGTAACAGTTGTGTTACAGTAATTTTCACTGTTCCGTTCTGACCTTACAATATTCTGTTATTGGGTCCATGCAAGTGCTCACCCTGATGGACTTTGCACGCAGCATAATCAGAGAAAAAGAAAGTATGTAGCTTCTGTCATCAGAGATGATAATAATCTGTTCCTCTTTTTATAATACCATTTCCTGTTTATGGGAACCCATTATTGCTGACAGTTTATTGTAAAGAGGCATCATTCTTCAATGTACATTCATCTTAAGAAGTTTGTGCATTTTTTTACTATATGCAAGAATTGTTTGCTTTATGTAACTATTTCCCTTGTCTAAATGTAACTCGCAGAAAGTGATGATAAATGTTAAATGGTTCTTGTAAAACTGTTAAATTGTCAGTTTCAAAACTTAGTAAAACACTGATGTTTTCATTAGATCCCAGCACTGAGGAATGTCCGGCTTTCATCATAACAGTGTTGTTTAGTTCCATGTAAGTCTAAATACTCTGCCTTTGGGAGATATCTTACTGTCACCTGCTCCTAAATTGAAAATTATTTGTTCAGCCAAAGGGTTGGGTTTTTTTTTTGGAAAGGAATCTTTTTCTTTAACAGACATCTTTGATGTGGGACAGAATCCCTTCAATGTAAAGTAAATCAAAGCCTCAGATGCTATTAAACAACCCTTTAGTTTAAATATATCCAGTTCTAGATAACCAAAACCTGTTCTTTCCTGCCCTTGTTCTCTCTTTCTCTATTAAACAGATCTGTAGATTTTTAGACAAACAGTTCTATCGGCTACATCATGAGCATCTAGCACTTTGCTGATGAATAAAAATGTGGTGTTAAGTAAACTTATTTAGAACACATTCTCAGTATAAATATCTAAAAGTGTTTATCTTGAATAACAAAGGTACAGCAGTCAAAGACAGTAAGTTAAATGTCATTCAGCATAAAATACAATAAAAAAGCTGAATGTTTCTCATCTCACCTAAACAATTAACAGAATCAATTTAACTCATAATGTCAGAAAACTCCTAAAACTGTATAGTGCAAATACAACCTTGATTTAGTTGTGTGCAAATAAGAACTGTTGTCACATTCACCAAGCTGCATCTGGCTTATGCCTAAACAACTACTTTTTTTTTTTTTTTTTTTTTTTTTAAATAATGCCCTCTTTATCTTTAAGAGGCATAGAGATGTAGGGCCAAATCAGATTTTGCTTGAAAGGAATGAAGGAATGCATAAATAAATATATTAGTACCTAGTTGAAGCATATTGTTTTAAATTCTGTAGGGCTTTTTTAAAATAATGATTGAGAATATTAGCAAGTAAGTTCTTCCAGTAGATATGGTTCTTCAGGATGGAAAAGGAGCATGAGGCAAATATTACGAGACTAGAAAGAAACTTTGAAAAGAACCAGATACAGAAAGGAGGAAACAGATCTTAAATTGTTTTACATTTATTTTCCTAGTCCTTGTACAACCAAGAAACCCCCAAACAAAAACCCTACAGAAAGCTCATGGAAGCCTGAGGTGTATTGCTTCTCCGAAAACCTTAGAGTATACATCTCAAAACAGAAAAAGAATGTCTGCAGTTATTTTTTTTTAATCTGGGAATATTCTGTCCAGGAACCTATGGAAGAACAAGAGTTGGCATCTTACCCAAATCATTCTCGTCAACTGACAGGAAGGTACTACACAGCGCTATACATTCATACCCTCCTCGACTCCACTGAAATAAAAAGCTTCCAGGCCCTGTCTACTGAATCTGACCTCTTGAATACATTTCTGGTATGTCATACGAGACATTACATCTAGCTTTGAATCTCCTTGGTATCTCCTGTATTTATGCATTCTGTCTCCAGATCTGCTCCTTTGTGGCAGTCGCGTTCAGAATGCCACATGTACGATATGACTATTATAATCCTAGCCTCATAGTCTGCACAGAGGAATTTCTTAAATATGTGCCCTTTACTTACGAAACACATGTGAAAATTACGGATGGATGGAGAAAAATGCTTCTGTGCTGTTCCTTTCTTTGCTTTCATCGGCAAGTTTCAGAGTAATTTGGTCTCTGAGGTTTTTTTTTAATCTTCTGTCTTCCTATTCTGATGGTGGTATGTCCACTTAGCTAGGGAACATTTATCTTTCTAGAAACAGCCTGTAACACTTTTTCTGCTGCTTTTCCTCCCCCAAAGTTTTTTTCACTTCTGACACTGTGAGTTCTTCATTGCTTAGTCTTTGTTTTTAAAACGAGAAATTATTCTATTGACAACACATGCTGTCCTACTGGAACAGGGCTGTGCCATTATTGGTGGCCTTTTGATGCAGCACCAGACACCTAAACATTAGGTGTCTCTTCCTGATATTAGAAAAATGCCAATTAAAGAGGTGGTGATTCAGGAAGACCTAATCAACAGAGGTCTCAACATGTCTTTTAATATGAAGTATAAAGAAAAATCCTACTTAAAGGATTTTTGCCATAGTCTTGATCAATTATTTGCTACAGGGCCACAGAGATGAGAAAGTAAGAAAAAAAAGATGTCTACTTTATTCCAGGTTCAAAATACTGATCAGGTAATTAACAAATAAGTATAACTTGTTTTTTTTTTCTTTTTATATAATGAATTTATAAAATGAAGGCAAAGCCCAGGAAAATAATTAACAATACTAAAATGTGTATGACATCTATTTCTGTTAGTACTATGGACTTCGCTTACAAAAATAGCAGATCTCAAATGATTATGTGCTAGATTGCTTTTTATACAAAGGGTCTACACAGCCCACTCATGGGCCAGGAGGTCATTGCATTATATACTGTATGAATATATATATGTATTTATGATCCTGATAGTGTAAATGAATGCTTTTGAGTATGTAAATAAGGTCGGTATGTTTGTATGTGTACTAAGCAAGGATGATTTGTATTTCTCTGTGTGTGTGTATATATACACACACATTTCTGTATGTGTGTGTATATACACACATGTTCATTTTATGCATACATACCTATTAAGCAAGCTTAAACAACACTATGCAAGGAGCTGTCTAAACTTGTTTCTAGGTTCCAATCCTGTTTACAGCCTCTGGGCGTTATTTTAATGTAAATAATAAATAGGAGGAAGAAAGGTCTCCACTAGAATTACTTATTTAACAGCATTTTTCACACCGATTTAGTAATCTAGTAAATTTATTTCCATAATGGACAGCAATGGACAGGAAATAGCTGTCATGGCTGCTACCAGTTTGACAACTGTTGGCTTGTTGAATCGTGGTTTCTAGAAGCCTAATCCGAAGCTTTCCCTGTAGTGATATTCAGATTTCCTAGTATTTAATTTCTTTTTTTTCCTAGCGGGTGTTGATTGTATTTATATACTTTTTTATTTACCTCTCTCTCTTTTTTCTATTTTTGCTTTCTCTTATTTATGCAAGTCAGAACTTCAGCACCTTCCCTTATCCTTGTATCGAGAGATTTACTATTCCTATAGAGAACTTAAAGAGTCCATTTTCTACATATATACCCATATAGGAATTTCTCTGATTACTGAAGCCTTGCATCTTCTAGACAAGGTTTTATTCATCATGACCTGACTATAAAATCAAGGTTTAAATGGTAGCTACAAATTAAATTTGATAATAGTGTCTAAAGAGTATGAAAAGATGTATCAGTGAATGATACTATATACACGTATGTGAAGAGCAAAGCAACCTGCTGTTCTTCCAGACAGTTATTACTCTGGGACACTCAGGTTTGTTAAGAGCAAAGTCATGGAGGCATTTTCTATATGCCATTGTCATACTTCTAGTAATTTTTGAAGACACTAGAAAAGGCTGACATATTGGTAAATAGACTGGTCATATTGGTAGTAGAACTTAAATACACTAAATATTTACATGCGCTGTAGGTCTACCAATTTGTAAGAACATAAAAATTCCTTCTTTTTCAGTAACTGTTTTATATGGTGTCATTTTTAACAAAATTTTCAGAAATCGGTGTTTATTCAATACAGAATGCACAGAACTGTTTTGTCAATCAGACCTAAGCCTTCTAACTTGCATAACTTAAATATAAGTAGTTAATAGAAAATGAATTCCAATGACACTCAAAAGAGGGCCTATTTTTTATGATGTTATCCTCCATTGTATATCAGGTTTTACACGAGCCTGTAACAAGGATCCAGGGATTGCATATCTTTTAATAAAAAAATATGAATGGCATTTTAAAGGACCTTCTAGAATAACTGTTTCATCAATCAATTAGACTCTATCAGCAATGAAAAACTTGATGTATAATTGTTACTTAATATTTATACATGTATTTGATATAGAATATCCAAGCTTGAAATGCATTTATATGTGTTTAATGTTAAGTTTATATTTAGCCTATGTGTATTTTAAGATTTGGGAGTAATACAGAGTATAGTAATTGTTTTTCCTTTCAACCAGAAAAAATTATAAATTGAAGTTGGCTGAGGCTGCCAAATTACTTAGTTACACTTAGTTAATTATTAAATCCATTCACAACATGACTTAGAAGTATACTAGTTAAAAACATCGTACATAATCAATCTCTAAAATATAGTATTTGGCAGCTTGAAATTTGTGCTAAACAAGGAATGAATTATTGAAGCACTGAAACAATGCCAATCATAAAACCATCTAAATCCTTCCCTGCTTTTGTGTCATTCACAAGTAAAGCACTTGTTATCTGTTTTCAATTTATATTCTGTATTTCTGCTCTATACCCTCAGTTTGGAAACAGAGATCTGGAAATACCTAATGGCAAATCTTAAGTTTCTTGAAGCTAACAAAATAATTTTTTAGTTCATCATAAATCAATTACTAATGATTAATATTGTCTACATACTATGAAACTAACCATTAAGAGAATATCTAAATTATAGAATACAGGAAATTAACTGATACACGGGTTGCATTCTTTCTTTCTGGGTAAAAGTGCATAGCATAAATATCAAAGTTCAGTCATGTATGACTTCCAATAAGCATGCTGTCAAATACAGTAATAGCTCTGCTATGCTATGTAAATCCAAGCTGCTGAACAGTTAGCAAACAGCTAAATGACATTCTTTCGAAAGCTTTTAACTTAGCACTACCACAGGATACGTAGTTAATAACAAAAACAGCTGCATAGACATTCTTGGATGCCATAATTAAACCGATAAATCTGCAGTGACATATATCTGTGATGAAGCGATATGGCATTAGTGGATTCTTTTTCTTTAGTGATCATATGTATATCTATAGCATCTTGCTGAAGAATGAAGCTCCATGCTTAAAAGCCACTTGACATTCTTTTATAAAAGTAAAAAAGAACTATATTTTGGTTTAGTCATTTGTTAGAAAAATATTTTTAAACAGAAAAATTGCTAACTTTCCCAACCTTTTTGGTAAACCAAATAGGTTTACAGCAAGATCTGTCACCAGTGTTGTTTTTATCATCACCAATCCCTACACTTGCAGCACATACACAAACATAGAAACTTGTCTCAGAAAAAAATTTACTGCTGTGTATGTGACCTACTAAATCATTGTTGGAAAAACCACTGAATTCTTAGTATTGTGGCTTGCATAGGAGTGTGATATCTTTTCTTTTAGATCTACAATTCAACTTTCATTTGAACGGATACAAAAATCTCTGAAGGAAGAACCAGTTCCAGTATTAAATATTCTTTGCATTCCAGATCATTTTCAGATGTCAGCTGTCTATTTCCCAGTCCCTGTGCAACTGAGAATGAATGGAGGCAAACTACACACTGTTTTCCCCTCCTCCTGCTAATGTGTGTTAGTTTGTCTGGTTTTAGGTTTGGAAATTTTGGGGGGTGGTTGGGAGGACAGAGAGAGGGTTGTGTGCAGTACATGCAAGTTTCAGTTCCTACTGAACACTCCAAAATCACTTTCCTTTGGAAGTATTGAACTGCTGCCTGCAGATCAGAGGGTCAAGTTCATATCTTGTGTCCTGGAAGCTGTCCAGCTTCCTAGAGACTCATAAATTCAAGAAGTCTGTTCTGATTTTGAGACCAGTTGGGAATTGCAGTAGCAAATAAGAGCTTGGACCAGTTCATGGAGAAATAAGGTATGCAAAGAACAAATACAAATTAATTTGAGATTAACTTAGTTACTGTTTACCAAAAGCCAATGGAAATGTTCCTTACTTACTTAGGATTGTCCACAACGATGATGAATTTTTCACGGTAAGGATGACTGCTTTTCCTAATGGGTTCAACCAATGTTCATATCTGGCAACTTTGTTTGTTAGGAGTTTCTCCTGTTGTGACGATAATTAGAAATTAATTGTAATATAGTAACAACTGTAGTAAATTACTGTAGAAGTGTTAACAAAACTTTATTTTAGCAGTCGCTTATATCTAGATCATGGACCATACGGATTTGTTCTTTTCCTAATTGATGTATAAATCAGATGGATGGATAGAGATGGGCTTTCATTTTAACATTTCCCTGTTCTTTAATGGTAAATCAGTGATGCTTTTAGAGAGGTTTTTCGAGCACTGCATTTTGAGAGAGAATTGCTTTCAGTCCATGTATTGTTCATGTTCCCCATTGTCATGGATCAGTGTGGTCCATATTTGACAAATCTTCTTCCTTGGTGGTCATTACAAACTATTTTCACTTTCTCCTTGTTATGATATGTAGCAAATTAAGAAAGTAAATGCCTTGGGCTAGATAGAAATCTGTAATAAGTCTTCATACATGGATAAATGCTGTGATCATGGTTCAGAAAGCCTGTGGAAATGTTGGCCTGAAGTATTTTGGAAAATGTTTCCAAAATCTGCTGAGCTCTTTTCTTCATCCAGATTAGTGGTTTCTCTCTGAGCGCAGGTTACCTTTCTAATTTTTTTTCCCAGTTCTATGCAAAACTATTGATGTATTCCAAAATTCAGTTTGCATGAAAGCAAAGCTTTTATTAATTATTTCTTTAAGCCGATAACCTACAAATAGAGATACGTGATTGCAAATACAATAGTTTCATTCTTATTTCCAAAAACATTCACCCATAGAAAAGATGGCATCGGGCCAGTTTCAGGAACTCTAATGTGACTTGCAAATAACAGCCTCCAGGGGAGCAGGAATGCAGCGCTCCTAATCCTGGCCCCGAGTCGCTGGGAGCCAAGGCAGTAACCTGCTCAAAGGTGTCACGCCTTGGCCACTTCTCTGCTGGTGACTGCCCAGCAGGACCAGTCACTTCCCTGTGCACTGGTTCAGCTATGCGAGCGATGGTCCTGTCTCTAAGTATCGTGAGCATTGCTGCAAGTCTAGGATTTTGTCAGGCTGTTGCATTCAGGAAAACCAGGACGGTTGCTGCAACTGGCTTTTGCCCATGGAGCAGAAGGAGGAAAATGCAAGTTCCAGTTCCCTTGCTAGGAACCCCTTCATGCGAGGCGGGTCTGTACGGCATGCTGTTCTCATTGGGATCACGCCGGCCAAGTATCCCACGGGAATGTCAGGAAAATAACACCAGTGAAATGATGGAAAGCAAATCATCTGGTTTGCCTGTACTTCTGAGAGATTGCTTTGTAAGCAGTGTGACATCTTGCTGTGGGTGTTAAAATACTTGTGACATTCTGTAAGTGAAGAGTTATATATGGGTAACACCACGATGAAACCCTTGTATCTAAGCACTGCCCTCTGACTGCATATGTAAGTGCCTGTGTGTGTGTGTGGCTTTCAAACTCTTGCAGAAAAGTGGCTGGGCACACAGGTAAGAGAGGGAACTGCTTCCTCTTTTTAGGATTCAGTACATGTTACCAGCTTGGGCTTTGGTGTCTTACAGTATACAAAAATTATCTTTGTATGGGGATAATTAGGAACGTTTTTGTTGAAAAATCTAAACTTGTTTCCAAAAAAATGTTTCGAAGGGGGCAATACTGTGTGCAAATTCAGGTCAGATTTGGTGAACAGATGTGCACTTTCTTTTAAGAAATGCTTTTGAAAAGTTTTAAACATTTGTTTGTTCTATATAGAAAGCAAATTAGGATGAATTCATAGACAAGCACAGCAGGTTTTCTACCACAATGTTGAAGCTTGTGTGCACAAAACAGCATATACTTTTGCATTTTTTCTTTTATAATATGTGTAATGTTACTGCACGTTTGTATTAATTTACATACATTTCATATACATATGGTCTGTCATTTAATTCTCCGCTGCGTCATTATACAAGAATGCCAAAGCTGATTCTAATTGTTCAGCAAACTAAAGGAATTTAGGGAGGTTGCCCAGAAATTCAACATTACTTAAATAAAATACACATGTATTTTAAACCTTTTAACAGACACATTCTGTGCCATATCCCCTTTATTAATATTAAAATAAGACTTATCAGCACAAGCTGCATAAGGTTGTGCTGCTGGAGCCAAATCCTGGGATCAGCATCCAGGCCACGAGCCTGCAATCAGTTACACTTATGTTGAACTTCATGCACATTTGTCATTCTTTTGAAATCAGCAGGATTATTCACCTCCATAAGACAAGTATGTGTGGAACTGATTCCATGAGCAGACCCTCCATTTTTATTGGCTTCGTTACGTATCTGAGAATAGGAAGAGGAAAATCTGCATTAGGACCACAAAATTTAGCTCATAGGGATCATATTGGAGACAAAATTTTGGTACTCAGGCTGCTGGGAGAAGGAGAAAAGGATCGTGCAGGCAACACGCACGGTCAGTGGCAGAAGGCGTGTTCTGGGGGATAAAAGAGATTATGGAGAACAAGAGAGCGGAAAGTTATTCCATTGGTTCCCTAGCTGAGCTGAACCTTTTGAGGTCCTGTGAAAAATCACAAGCACATCATGAAATGGTAGGAATGGTAGGGAAACAGTAGAATAAGTGTAGAAGGAAAGATTAGAATTGTTTTTGGTTTTTAAGTTCGTAACATCTGGATCTAGTAAATATTTTGATGCCGGAGTTTCCCAAGCTGTTTAGTTGAACCTGCAAAAGGATGTTTTTTGGCTCATCCTAAATGGTAATGTTAATATCATTCCCTAGACACTGCTTTTTTACATCACTTCTGGAAGTGCTGTGTGCAGTTTGCAGTGTCGTGTGCAGTAGTTGTAGAAATTTTTGCTGTCAGTGCCAGTATTTAGCAACATAATTTTAAATATATGTGCAAGTATGATATTAATGATCTTATTTCCTTTGGCTCTTGAGGAATTTTTGTTTGTAAATTTGGGATTGAATCTTTTAATACTAACATTCATGCCCTCCCTTCACTGCCCAAATAAAAGACCAATAACAGCTATGAGGAGATTAAGACAGGGTAAATGAAATCTCGTTACTTTAGATGAACGTAACTGCTGCAGGTAATTAACGCCTTTCATTTTGAAGAATGATTTCAAGCACTTGAGGGAATTTGGAATGATATTTTATGTTTTATTCCAACTAGTAATGTAGAAAGGAAATGAAATAAGACTAATTTTATTTTCCATTTTTGCTGTCTCTATTCTCTCTCTGTTCTTTCTCTTGTTGAAAAACTATTGTCATTTATGTCATTAAAACACAGAGTTATTGCCCCCAGACTTTCAGTGAACCACAGCTGTTGACCTTTTTTGTCAAAAGCTTTGAATACAAAGCTACATTGGGAACATTTGTAGCCTGTGGACCATGACAGTACTGTAGACTTCTCTCCTGTCCTGACAGAAGAGAGTGCCAGAGGGTGTGCTCACATAGTGACTGCATTATTTTCTGGCAATTGTGGTAAAGATTTCCTTGCTTTGGGTTTTTCTGTCTCCTCTCAAGTGTACAGTCATCCTTCAAACCTATTATACCACCTTCTGAATACTGTGGCTTTGTCCCTTAGGCTACATAATCTATTGTTTTAAATGTTTACCAGTGCTGTACAGACATTAAATTAAGCATTGCAACTTAACGTGGAATGTGTGGATACTTGAAGCTGGATTTAAAAGACATCTTGATTTCCTTGCTATGTAATCGTATATTACATTGAATGGGAAAGTTAAACCTTTTCTAGTACAGGAAGTGCTAATTTTCAATGAAGACATGAATATTAAAATAAATACTGAATACTAAGCATGTGAAAAACTCAAGATGTCTTCGCTTGAAATATGCCATAAACTCTTTTATTTTTCCGGGTGATTAAATTAAGCATTTTTCAGTAGTGCACACCAGCTGCTGCATCTGTAACTAAACCAAGTACTTTCCCACAGCACATGCTGTATATTTCATTCTTATGGCATTTTATTTTGACAGGTAATCTTTATTCTTCTGCATATGAAGTCAAAATTCAGAGGATAAGTAAAAATTAAAGGCAAAATACAGTGTGTTTCACAGTTTCTGTGAATTTAAGTAGAGCCATATTTTTATTGACAAATATAAGGACAGGTAAAGCTCTATTTCTAAATACATCGTCTACACATAGCATGAAGTCTCCAGTTTGGACCTAATTTCTTTTTTCTCTGTACAACTGACATTTCCCCAGTCTTTCTCTTATGATTGTATGAGGAAAGCAGAAAGGGTGGTAGTGGAAGAGAATTCTGCCTTTTTTCTTAGGGTAATTTTCCCTGTGAAACTTGATCTGTCTTAGTTAACGTTTATGAGGTTTTGCGAACAGAGAAGGAGCAATGTGATGTGAATGCAAAAATCATACATTCTCAATACAATTCATTAGATTACACTGCAACTTATATACAACCCCCCCCCCCCAATCCTTTCATAACTGAGCTTTCTAAGCATTACCATAATTGTAAGCGTACACTTATTCTAAATAGTCTTTTCCCTTAGAGAATAAACAGGTAATTTTTTTTTTTTTGTATCCACAGTCAAGTCCACTTAGAGGTGCAAGGAACAGAAATTGTACTTGCAATTCAACTGGTATTTTGAAATTATACTGGCAGAAGAGAGGCTGCCTTTCAGAAAACTGTTTTCTGTATGCTTCCCCCTCCTGTCCCCGCCTTTCTATAATAGGACAATATACTTCTTTCAGCTGAGCCATGAAGTTCTTGGATATCCTGAAAATGGAAATCAGGATCAATGCTTGAAATATATGTACCTATCACAAAAAACTCAACCTATGAGCTAAATATCACCCACAGAGCTCTGGCTTCTGTTCACTCCAGATCCCAGGAATCAACATCAGGCACAGTGATGAAACAGGAATGCTGTTTGGCTCCGCTTTAGGTAAAACCAAAGAACTATAGTAATGTCTAAATGACTATGTAGCAAAAAGGTTGAAGAGTAGCAACAGGCATTGATGACATAGTTTAAGACCATTTCACCCAATAACGTCTTCTTCTAAATTAGCAGTAATATTACTGGAAGACCTTAGTGTTGAAATGTCTACAGCTATTTATAATTAGAATATCTGTTTTCAAATTATACTGTTAGATTTTATACAAGAGCTGTTAGTAGTATGTGTAATGCATATTTTTTTCCCTTTTTGCATGCCTATGTACTTTGTAGTCTGCAATGAATTAGCCACATTATAAAAGGCATTCTGTGTTGTCATTTTTTACTGCTGTCATTACTGGTAGGCCTGTATCTCACCATAAAAGGCTGCCTGCTAGTTGCTGAATGCTCCACATGCAGACTGGAATGCTCCGTAACTGCAGGCAGCAAGCTTAGACACCTTGCTGCACAAATACTGCCTCCATTCATATTTTTGGGACTCCGAAAATTTTCTTTACTAGTGCCAGTAACGCATGTGATCGTTAGCTGCCTGGGAAAAGGATCCCAATAAACCGTGTAGTAGTTAAGAAGGTAAATGGCATCAAATTATTTAAGGGTGTGTGATAGGAAACGGATCCCTTTGGCTGAGGATGCACTTCAAAGCACAGGAATGAGCGATGGTTCTTCAGGGCTGAAGAAATGTGATGGAAAAAGAGAGTAGGAGAATTACGGTAATGGCTCCTTACACTAATTCCGAGCAAAGCACTTAAGTTGAGTCCGATCTATGGCGGTGTTTGAGTAGAACAGCTACATTGTTTCCACTCAAATCCATCTTGTTTTCCTAATTTAATACACTGCTACACAAAAGAGAGGTACAGAATTTTTCCTTTCTTTCAGTAGTTGACGCAGTACATCGATTTTATTTTCATTGTAATTGTGGGGAGAACAGCACAAAAGCCATTATATCGGAGAAATAAAATGCTGATTTTATATATAAATTTATCTCTAAATTCTTTGTAATAGGCTAGGACACAAAGGGAAGGTATATTCTGTTGTCATTATGGTGATCCTGTCCTCCTCCGTTTTAGCAAACCTCCTAAAACTACAAAGCAATTATAATATACAAAAAGCTAAAATGAGGATTTGTTATTGGAGAACACAGCAGTGGAAACAGGTACAGACGTATGAAAACGTTAAAGTAGTAGATTAAGTAATGCAAGAGGAAACACACAAACTGCTGAGAACTGTAATTCAAAGCTACTAGGATCTAGCAAGGGGAGGCTAAATCCAGCAAGGTGCTGGTGCAGCAGTTCTGATCTGTCAGTAACATATCTTTCATATCTGTATTTTCTAAATACATTGGTTAAGTAGTTAATGTTAATCTCTAGAAAAACAAAAACTTAGATTAATAAGAAGATCCTGTCTGATCACTTAGGAGTTTTGAAAACAAAGTTAAACACCTATTCTTACTATAAACCTCTTTTTTTCTTTTCTCTGCCACCCCCCCAAAAAAAACCCCAAAATAAAACCAAAAACCTCTCATCAACCTACTTATTTACAGATGTTATTTCATTCGAAGTCTTGATAATCTGGAAGGGACAAGCATCTTCCTGAGCTAAACTGTAAGGGAGCTAATATGCAGGGATCCTTACATCAGCACCTATTGCCAGAGGCTGCCTTCTCCCAGCCCAGGCTGTCACTTGCTTGGCACCCTTACACAAAAAATGTTTTCCCCCAACTCTTCTGACAGGGATTTTTAAAAAGTAATTCTGTCTGAAAACACAGAATGGCAAACCTTCCTCCTGTCTGAGATTCTTCCCCACGACTCTCCTATGTCATCATTTTTTTCTGTTTTTCAAAAAATAGAATCTTTTTATAATAAATATCCATCATCTTCTAACTGCCCACAACCGCCACTTGCTTCCTCAGATTGCTTTCTGTGAACCAAGTGTGCCTGCAAGACACTTCAGGGGAGGCTCGCTCCACTGACTATGGCAATGTTTTGGGGACAAACACAGAAGTCCAAGAATGCTGGTCAGAAAAAAAAGGCTGAATTACTGATTCCTGCAGAAGTGGGGTCTCCTATGCAGAACGGCATGTGGCAAACATGGGAGAACTTGCAGAAATGGTGTGGGGACAATAGGAAAAGGTGTGACAAAAAGAGGAATCCAGAGTTCAAGTTTCTATGAATGCATGAGATAGGAGATTTCAATCCCTGCTCTTGTTACTTAAGTGCATTCAGACAGATCGTTACTTTGATGTGCATTTCGTCTCCCAGCTCTTTTCAAGGAGATCTTTATCACCTGATTAAGTAGATTTTCTGTGAAAAAGGGTTCTCTGTACCCAGAAAACAATAAAATGGCTTCTTGCTATTATTAAAATTTGTGGGGGAAAAAAAGATCACAGCATTGTTTTTGAAACACAGGGTTAAAGTTCTGAGGGCATATGTGGGAAGTTAAACGCTGACAAATATCCCAACTCAGATGTACCCCTCCATCTTGCACTCACTGCTCAAAAAATTTTCTCCTTTGTGTCCCAAAATTTAGCTTTATCAGGGAATTACTGTGTTGTATTATTTTGTTACTGCGCTAATATCAGAAGTACAACAAGGCAAAAGAATTTTTAAAAATGAAGTTAGAAGAGACTGTATAGTTCAAGACAGTGGTTAATCCTTAAGGGGAAAATGGTAATAACAAAAATAAGAAAATAAGCCTCTTTGGAAGAAATAAGAAAGAAGTAGGAACTTATTGGCAATATTTCTCCCTGTGCGATATTCTTGGAAAACAAAAAACAATAAGGAAAGCCAATTAATTATTTGTCATGTCATAAACTAGATTAATAGGCTGAGATGTTTTTAAATTCTTGACATAATTGAAATCAGTATCTATATGAATTGCCAAAATAAAATACAAGGATGACAGATTCATAATATGAGCAAAAGAACATTTTTGAGCACATTGGATGCAAAAACATTGGAAACTATTCATCTGATTTAATTGTAATCTTTTGCCAAAAACATTAATGCAATACCTTTGAAGAGTAATTGGTATAAAGAATAGCCTCAAAGAGGAGCATTTCCACATGCCTAGGCTTTATTTTGCCCTCATTAAACTTTATTCGGAGTTGAATATTTCCTGTCTATAGCACAAGGATTATTCTTGTTCTGCAAACATCTTAACCTTTCAGTTTTATCACATTATGCTCTCTGATGCCTTTTCCAGATGCAGATCAGTTAATGACAATCAAAGAGGATTTTTAAGCCCTTTAATGTTTTCAGGTCTGCCTTTCTCCTTTGTTTAATCAGACAGGTTGGAAGCTCATGCTGGTCATCCTGTTCATCAGGTGAAATGGGCAAATTTATTAAGCATTGATTGCTTTCAAGCTACGTAAGAACCAATATGTACAGTACAACTGAAGTTCAACACACAACCGTGAATTAAAGACTGAAGAATGATGAGAATGGAAGGAGCCTTGGGCAGGACTGTCATCTACCTTACTTTTAGTCCCAAGTATAAAACTTTAACTGAAGGAAGCACATAAGAAAACTTTGTTAGTTTATCATCATATTCCTTTCTGTATGACCCCATCTTACAGTCTTTGTCTGCAACTTTGAATCAATACTTTTCCTGAGTTAAGAATTAGCTGTATGTGCATCACGATGAATCCCTGGCCATTAGCTAGTCTAATTGGATAAAATCAAGGACTGTTTTTCTTCATTTGTATCATAATCAAACTGATGCCATTGTCTATGAACTGGATTTATTTCCTCATGAGCTCAAGATCAACCAGATGCTTAGAAGTCAAGATGTTGTCACAAAGTGGAAGATATATTCAAAATAAAGTCTAGACTTACTATCTCTCTCTCTCTCTTCTCACCCCCTCTCTCTCCCCTAACATCCTCTTTTCCCCACCCCCATTATCTCATGAACTTTGCTTCTCACCATAAATTTGTCTGATACTGACATTTTCAAGATAGTAAGTCTAGACTTTTGGAAACTCTGGAGACTAATGAAAAAGTCATCGAGGTGGTTCTTAAGTGTCTTAAGCAGCATTCCCAGGGCACCTTTGACAATCACTGTTACTTTAACATTTCCGCTCCACGTTTAGAGGTCTTCTCCATTAACTTCTGCCTGAAGCTAACCCTATGGACAAGCAAATGTTTATGATGGGGTTTTTGTGGGTGTATGATCCAGCAGGATGTTCCATTAACTTCTCGTGGCATCTCCAGTCACAAGTCTTAAGGCTCTTTGCTTTTGCCATTTTTTGTGAGCTGAAGGTTCCCTCTCCTGGAGAGATACTACTGGCCATACAAAGCTTGGTGAAGGACACTGGCTATTTGGTTTTGCCTAGTATCAAGCAGTCACTTGCAGCAGGTATCATATGCTCTCTGCACATGCGATATGACCTCTGCTGTGAAAGCACCTTTACCGCTTGCTATCTGGGGCACCTTAGTTGATGTGTTTGGAGACTCCTGTGTGGCCACAGTGAAGACTTCAGCTGGTATTTAGCAGAACTCTCTTTGGTTTTTAGTTTACCTGCTTACTTACAGCTAGTAAAGTGATGACAAAAGCTGAAGGAAGAGACTCATGCTTCAGAAGAGATCAATTTTGGTAAGACAGGAGCCCAAGCAGTACAAGAAGGGGTCAGGATGCTAGTGGACACCCACAGACCTCTGTGCAAGCTCATTAAAAATATCTCTTTTATCACTTACTGCTAATGAGTCTGGAAGAGGTAGAGCTTTGAGGGATGTCATATGTTTTTTTAAGGGAGTTTTGTCTGGGAGTTAGTGGTTTAGTAAGTTATGGCAGAGGTTCTGAAAGCCTTGACTAGGTTCCCCTTTTTCACAAATATTGTAATGACTAGTGATGAAACAGTGTATAGAGATGAAGTCCCCAAGAGGGCAATTCTTCCAGGTGCCAGGTGTTTTTTGCAAACTGAAGAATGAATGTGCTTTTTGGGACTTGAAGAAATACTGCACACCACAAGATTATTCTCAGTGTGGCCAATGTCGTATTTCCATTAGTGAATTTGAACTGATTATATAAATAAGAAGTAATATAATAATAAATATTTACATCCAGCCTGAAAACTTCTAATTCCCAATGACTGCATGTTTAGGAGTATGAAATCAGGTAATGTAAAGATATCTTCTTTTAAAACCCTATCATCTCAAAAGATATAACAAAATTTTCAACACTGCAATGTGCTTGCTTCTCTTCTGCTGTGACATGAGTGTCCACCATAGGTTGCCTGTATTATACATAGCAGAGTTAAGTATATTTATAAAGATATTTTTGAGGCGTATTTGAGTGTCATTCTGTAATTCAGTCACTGGCGTACAGAGATTTTGTTTACAGAGGTTCAGAAGTGCCTGACTGCACACCAACCTGCTGGCACACCCCCCTGTATCAGCACAGCACCTCTTGACACTTAGTGAGCTGGGAGCTGTAACATGGTACATGCTGAGAAACCCCTGACATCAATGGCTCTTACTCAGACATCGTGTAAAAGTAGTTTTCTGTTTGGTGGATTCTAGCTGTACTATCCTGCCCCAAAGTTTGCTTGTTTGCTGCCAGCGTGAAATGCTGCTGTACAGCAACAGGGTATATAATTTAACCCTGTTCATCTCTTCACAACTTCTCTGTCCCTTCATTGCTGAAGAACAGCTCTCCCACTACATGAACAGATTTCCAGTTTCCACCCATAATTAAGCACACACAACTAACTGCACTACTCAATCTTTTTAATGCACAAGTAAAACCACTAGGTTACTCCATGAAAAAAATGGATACCATTTCAGGTATGATTATAAATATGGCCCTACATATGTACCATCAGAAAGCATCAAACATCTTTCATTTAATGTTGATGAGAAAGATTTTAATTCTTTTGTGAATTAATGGCCTGATCGTCACTTAGATTAAATTGCTATAGTTCCACTAAAATCAGCATAGCCATGCTCACTTACATTTTCCCTGCTGCCAGACTTCTTTTTCCTTTTAGCCCAGTCAGCACTAAGAAACCTGTGCAATAGCTTTGATGCATCTATCTGTGTCTCAGTTTTCAACCAGTCTTTTCTGATACACCAGTTCCTCTTGTATATGGTATACCCATGTGTTTCTTTGACCTTTCTTGGGAGGTTGATGAATGTGTTTTTAAGCATCCGTAAGTGAATTGTAATATATGCTAAAATTATATTTTTGCAATATTTCTGCCAAAATGAGCTACAGTGGATGGCTTGTGTCCACATTACGTTGGAATGTGCATGCTCATAAAATTTTACACCGGACATTTGACATTTTGCCAACATTCATTTGCTATCACATCACCATCATTTCCTACTTTAAACTTATTAGTACCAAGTGCATATACAAGCATAGTTGTATGCTGCTTGGAATATTATATGTTTAGAGGGGAAGGAAAGATGAAGTCAGAAAGACTGTATGAAGGTCTACTTAAACAGTATAGTAATGCTTGAACTTTTTTCATCCTGCCTTGGACAACTGTATGAGATGGGTAAAAAAATCTATAAGCAAACTTTCTGGTATTTCCGGTATCTACATTCTAAGAGTTTATCTCTTATTAAGTTGAGGAAAATTTTTGCCAATAACAAGTCAGAGCTATTATGTCTTCATTAATATGTACATAAGCTGTAGTCCAGGAAATTACAGGTCAGAGGCCCCTGTGTTGTCTGAAGAATACAATGAAAGGAGCTGTTATCATGAAAAAACTTTATTTCAAACAGTATTTCTTCCTTTAAATAGAACTATAATTAGAGAATGTGAAGGAATATTGTCAAGGTAAACTATACAGCTCCTACTTTGTTATGAGTATCTTGGCCTTCTGCAGCAGAAGAGATACCAAAATCTGTATTGACTTTTAACATTTGGTTCAGTTGCACATTTTTATTTCATTTGTAAGGATGAATTATGAGACTGTTTACTCTCACTTTTGGCAGTAATACATTGCCTACCCTGGAGTTTTTGTTTATAATGCTGTTGTATTTGGGATCACAGCACAGGTTAGGGGCTTGCAATACAAAATAATTTGATTATTATTTATATTATTCTTAAAATGTGAAAGCATTTCTACTCCAGTTGACTTTCCAAAATATCTTTCACTTTTTTTTTTTTTAATGTATAAACCTATATTCTGAGCCCTATTAAGTGATGCTGTATTTAAAAGATAATATTACTATTGGACCTGATCTAGATATGCTATGTTGGTAATCTGCCATACACCTACACGTTCATACCAGCAAAGCTTTATACAAACACAGGAGCCTGTCCCTTAAGTTGGCAGGAGGATCAGATGGTCTTTTCTAGAAACGTGCATCCTTGTTGACAAGATGACCTTTGAAAAAGATGAACTGGCAAGCCTGTGATGTGAAGGTGTTCTCAATTGCTGGTGATATTTTGGAAAGAGAAAAATGGATTCTGAGAGGAAAGCATATGAAGTTAAGAGGAGAGAAAGTTTCTATTAGTTAGAAATAAAAGGAAAATACAGAGGAAGAGAAATATAAGAGGGAATGTGAGAAATATAAGAGGGAATAAAAGAGGACTGGATGACCCCAAAAGCTTCCAATTATTCTCAAGTTGTCCAAATTTTTGGACTTTACCTGAACCATCTAGATTTTTATACTGATTTTCTGTGTTACATCTATATGAGCTCACACTATAAGAAACAGAATTACTTGAAGGAAAATGAGCAAACAAGTCTGGTCTTTATTAGCAAAAGAAAACAAAGGACTAAAGCAAAATTAATCCCCTTTGTAACCATATAAAGTTAAGAGGCACAGCGTTATGAGACAAACAGCAGAACAATTACATCTGAAGTCTGTAATAAGATTTACAGCATTATATTTTAAGGAGCTTAAAACCATATTTATGAATGTTTTGCATTTTATATGAATCTTGTGAAAAGTTACCATTTTCCAGGATTTCTCTACTTTAGGACTAAAACCTATAGAAAAGTATAACTTGCTGCACTGCAGACTGTTCAAGATTTCCTTCTGACCCCACTGTTGCTGGGCTTGGCTACTTCATTACATTTATTTTGTGCCATCTAGTCACTGTCTGCTTAAAAGATAAATGTCAGATGTTGTTTCATGAGAGACTATGCATTTCACATGGAATGTTCTGCTGTTGACCTACCTTTGAAAATGGAAATGCTTCTTATAGTGATCTTAGGTAGTTGGAATCTTTGAGTAACAAGTATGTGAGACAGAACTGGTTGAATGCACAAACAAAGGGATTGTAAGAAAAAAATCTAAAGTGCTGGTTTTTCTTCTGAAACTCATGAGACTGAGGAGAAAATGATACATTCCTTGCAGCATCTTCCTTAGGCAGAAGCTTCTCCCTGCACCTTGCTGCTGGAAGATGCAGACCTCGCCCCTCTCTGTGGGTTCTTCCCATGGTAAATAGGTTATGGACAAACTATCAAATGCCATTTATTACCACAGAGTTCCAGGTGTTCCCATTTTCCCCTCTTTCTATTTTTCTTTAAAAAAAAACCCCAACAGAAGTCTGTCCAGGATTGAGAATCACGTGACTAAAAATCAGGTGTTGGTAGGATATGGCATGAGGGAGGGTGAGACTCCTCTAAAACTCATGCAGCCTAAAGCAAACCCTAGGTCTTGACCAGGAATTATGCAGGTGCAGTGGATATCTTCTTTCTTTAGTGCCTTTTTGTAAATAAATAAAATCACCATGGGCTGTTCTGAGAATGAGACAAATTCAAGTTAGGAATACCATCTGCATTATGTGTCTTTAGTATATGGGTGGGTAACAGTAAATATTATGTAACTGTTAAGATTTGGACAAAAAATGATGCCTTGCTATCCCCTTGATAGGCCCTCATCCCCTGAGGTACTGAACACTCATTTTCCATAGTAATCACTCAGCCCATTATTTTCATCAGATGATTGCATCAGATAATACATTTTAGCTTGCGTAGCCTAAAACTAGTAATCCTAAGAGATTAATAACATTATAAATGTAACTAGAATTAATCAAGTTTAATCAAGAGAAAGGATTACCGTGGTACTATTTTTATTGTCTTGTTGTCAATCACTCAAAAGAATATGCAAGGCAGAACTTACCCCAGAGTTATGTAGCATTTCAAAACTTCCCAATTTCCAAAAGTTCTACATTCAAATTGTGATGGTATAAAATAGAATGAAGAATCTATGTCCAGTGCATTAATTCTATGCCCATTGCGTTTTAAAACAATCTACACTTAAAAATATAAAATAATATAAAATATAATGCATGAAAATCCAGACTTGTGACATGAATAAATTGAACTGGTCATTTAACATGTTATTCATCTACAAAGAATCCCTGATAATGGAATTCCTGGACTTCCATTTTGAAAAAAGCAATGTTGACTAGTAGAGATCCAAGACCTTTTTTTCTGACTTTTCCCTTGATTTTTTTTTTTTTGTCAGAAAAAAATTTCATACCTGTCTTTGAAGTAAAGCATTGACTCTCTGTCTTCCAGAGATCTTCTTTAATCTTGTTCTAAACATAAAGTTAGTTGTACTCTGTTTAATCTTGCTAAGAATGCAGCTTTCAAGGTCAATTGTTGTCCACTTGGAGCCATGGACAACAGAAATTAAAAAATATATGTATTAGTTCACCCATTCCATCTTCCTACTCCCTAAGCAGCATTTTCTGCTGTCACGCTCCTGAAGCTATTAATTTTGTATAATACCCAACCTTCAAAAACAGATTTTCAGTGTATGCAAGACTGGAATTGAAAACATAAAATAAGGAAGTTTGTCTTCCAGTTAGGCCTGAATTTTTAGCTGGAGTGTGTTCTGAGTGACTAACTTATGTTAATTTACAGATCTACATTTCTTTGGGGTGGAACATCACTGCAGGGAGTGAGGCCCTATAGTCGAATACTTCTAGCAATGAGTGGGCCATTATTCTACTGTAGGAGGTGGAACATACTGGTTCACCTCTGGTTTTGCTGCTGTTTTCAGTCTTTGTCTTATCTGTTTAGAATGCTTTTCAGTGTGCTTGTACAGCCATTTCAAAGGCTACTTATTATACAAATTTATGATAACTGTAGAGTTAGTTGCAGATCTGTTTTCCCTTTGGAATAAATACTTCTCTCCATCTCATATCCCACTGAGAAGTGAAGATCTGGAAAGGCCCACATTAGCAGTGCATGTATTGTGCTTTTGACTTTAAGATAAATAAAAAGCAAACAAACATGTCTTTGTCTGACAAGTTTTGTCTTGGGCACACCCACTTATCCCTCATCAGCCAAGATAAATTGCTTCAGAGGGAGGACTTCCATGTTCACAGAAGGAATGCAGAAATTCTTTCTATTTTGTACATTCTTGGCGTCTTTCCTTTGTTATCAATTTCACGTCCTCTTTGTGTTTTGAAGCTCTGCTTGGGAAAGGAGGTTATAAATATTAAAGCTCTGCACAAGTTCTTAAGAATTATTTGGGATTTTTTTGTTGTTTTGTCTTAAATATTTTTTGTTTCTGTTATTTTTACCTCAAAGCTATGCTTCCTCATCCAAGCAGTGTATTTTTAGTAGTCCAGCTAGTTGAAAAGATTGTTATTAATTGGACAGAGATTTCTTTCTTCTTTCTTCTTTTCCAATTCTGTTGTAATATTGCCAGCACCGAGAAACACACACTTTGAACAGATTTTGCAAATATTATATGGAAGATAGAGAATTTATATTTTGAAAGTACTATAATAAATCCCCTGCCATAAACAGCAAGAGTTTTTAAGTACTGGAATGTGTGTCTTAAGTTGGACTTCATGAAGAAACATCCAAAGACTTTGTTCATAATTGCATAGGGCTTTGTAATTAAAATTTTAACTTGATCAGGCTGTGGCTGATACAATTTCTACATCACTGTGGACAATGCAAATATATATCTGGCATGGCTTGAATTAGATGAGAATTTCCATTTCCCTCTCATAAACATTTACAGTAGTTATTGACACATACCTGAAACGCCAGGATTTTAACTTTTAACTAGGGGCAAATATATATATCGTATTGAACCTCTAGCTGTAGAGCCCGTTTTTAGGCTGAAGTCCCCTTTCACACTGTTCTAGAAAAATAAAAATTATGTGGAACTTTTCCACATAAACTTTTCCACAATTCCCTGTATTTTGTTTGCCGGGCTTGTAAATAGTCTAAATAGACCCTTTTCCTTCATGTGTGAGGGTAATGTACAGATCCCTCTGTCACTTCCCACAATCACCCGAAGCTCCGTAGGGGAACAGTGGGAAAGGATATGGAGTAAGCAATAAAAGGAGCAGTCCAAGTGCAAAGCAAAAGAAAAAAGAATACTTTTCATAATTGGAAGGTCCATAAATTACTGTAGCCCTGGGGTCAAATATTTATGTGTGGAATTGCTGGACCATTTAAGCAGCTACTCATTAAAACCATGTAAATGCTTGAACAATCAAGCTATCATTTTACACTGGTACTTGTACCTACTCCCAAGGAGAGAAGGCAAACGGGTGTTGATAAGGATACATATACTTCTTAAGAAAGGTAGATTCCCACATACGCAGCCCTTCTCCACGCAAACACTTCCTTAAAGGCACACTATCAGGTGAACTTTGCAGACTTGCAAGCCAGGCATCTGTATCAATGTTAGGACCTGCTAACTCTAATGGAAAAAAAGCCTACAAGAGATACGGAAAATTTCCGTGTAGGCTGCTCCATTTTTTGTGGTTTTGCCTTTAGTGGAGCGGGAGCAGTGTGGTTTTCCCCTGTGAAGTGAGCAGTGAGGTCGGCGGAGATCACAGGGAATCCTCCAGAGCCGCAGAGCCATCCTCAGGGGTGATGGGTGCTTCTGGGCTGCCTCTGCACTTCGGTCTTCCCCCTTTCAGTTTCTCAAACACAGGGAGGAGGGAAGGATTTGCTCAGCAATGGTAGTTTGCTCATCGTTTAATTAATCTTCAACTGCATTCACTTTTTGGCAGCCTTTCAGTGGAGTTCAGCAAGGATGGTGGATATCACTCATGCCTGTACCTGCCTTCTTCCTCTTCCAGAACGAGGGAAGCTTCTCTGCAGGTTCAGAAACACCAGTGACATCCATCAGTCCCCTCAATGTACTTCAGCATGGAGGGGCCCTCAGGTACAAAGTCTGCAGTCTGCCTTTGTTTGGCACATCGGGTTAAACCCTGTTTTTCTTCTAAGGCAGTCTTCTCTCTTTAATTGCTGAGGGTGTTTTATCTCTTCCATCTTGGCCTTTCTCCATGTCTGTATTTAAATTCAGTTTTTCAATTTTCCCTGTGCTTTTCCCTTCCAATTTTCAATTGCAACTGTTATGATCAGCTGCTGCTTTGTTCTTCTCTCTGATCCTTTCACCACCCCACTGAGATGAGGTCCCTCATTCTTCAGCCCCACGTGATGTGAGTGGGTGAGTTGTGAGCAGATGACAGAATTAATTTGCAGGTGTCTCCCTCCTTTTGCTTTTGACATCCTGTCATTTAACATGTCCTTATGTCTAGGGGGTTATTTCTCAGAGTTGTGCAATCCTTTTCTACATTAGCATTGAGCAATCTTAATTATTTCAGAGGCAGTCTTTATATAAGGAGATATTTTTTGAGGGAAAAGACTTTCAAATGTTTTTCCTTTAAAAACAGTTGAATACAGTGAAATGAAAAAGGCATGGAAGTAGTGGCATCATTTTAAAGCATGCCTGCAGCTACTTTAAGCCATGACAATGCAACAGTTTGCAACAGAACAAAAATGCTAAGCTTGGAAAACTAAAGATACTAATAGTAAGATTTGTTGCTGTGTGTTCCTCTTTTTATCTTAGGGGATGACATACATTGAAGTTTTGGGCTACTCTGCACACAGGTGCCTCCTGGTGAGGTGAGGCATATCTGTTTGCAGAAGTGCGGTGTGGTTGACTTGTATGTGAATTTCTTATTTACACTCTCATCTGTGTAAATGGGATGTGAAGTGGGATGATTTACTACAAAGAGCGTTCAGAGTATTCCTCCTGTACATCCCTTGTATGTCTCATTGTGCCTGCTGAGCATCTCTCATCCGCACCATTAGTTAATTTTCCGGAGGGGGAAGGGTAAAGGAAAGGTAATCTGTGCAATAATGGAGTCAAGTATGAGTGAAGAATTCTAAACATGTATTAAGTGCACCCTTAAATCTGATTATATTTATTTATTTACTGTTTAATTTCCCTCTCAACATTCTAGTGTGCTCTTTATTATTCAGTTTATTTTTTTTCTTCTGTTGGGTGACCCCCAAAAAACATTCATTGCTCTTAATCATTGATACTCCGCCTCATTTTGGGAAAAGAACGTAAGTAAAAAATGTCCAAAACTGTGAACAGTCCTTTTTCTTTAAGCACTACAGATATTATTTCCTTGGAATACTTCAGTTATGCCTAGCCTTAAGGGAAATCATCTTTCTCTTTAAGGAGTTTCTTTTCATTGTTTTAAACATTTCTGAGAATGACAAGTGAGATTAGCTGACCACAGTATTCATTTGGGGAAAGGAAGGATGAATAAGAAATTTAAAAGACATGAGCACAAATGTTCCTTTTTATGGGCTCCATGCTGTATGTTGTTGTGTGATTACAAAGAGCAAGTATTGCTCACAAGCCATTACAAGGAGACCCCATTTTCTTTATCTCTAGCTGTGGCCTTAAATGCACAAAACTCTTAGTAAAATAAATGTGTGCACATCTGTGATGTAATAGCAAAAAGAAGTAAAAACTAGAAACGATTGTAATTCTCCAGTGCTCACTCTGAATGATAGTTGATTTTTATCCTCAATATTACAGTTCATAACTGACAGTGAAATAAGAATCCAAACTGAATTATTAAAAAAACAGAAACATTTGTCTTGATTTTTTTCTTAAGCTTGCATGCTCTGTTCTGAAACGGTTCCTGTAAATTGTGAACAGTATCTAGAATTTAATATGCTTGCATGCTATGTTTCAAGACTAAATGGACTGATTATCATTTATTCCCCATAAATGACACAAATGTTCAGATTCCTTTCATTAGCTGTATGTTCGCACAGACTTCAGTGGGAATTACTGGTATTGAGATCTTTGAAAATTAGGCCAAAAGACAATATTGTGCAATGCTGTTTGTGGAGTGATTTGCAGACAGATGTGCAAAATTCAGTTCTGACACAACCAGAAATCACCAGGAAGCTCTGTCCTCTCCCAGCATCTTTGTGGGAGGAAAGGTTTCTTTTCTACAAACAAATTTATTTCCAAACATCCCAGACTGTTTAAATTGTATTTCAAGTCATGTGAAGCTTTTGCAACAAAGCTGGCATCCTCTCTGTGAAACTGAAGGTTTGCTTTTTAAACTAACTCTCTGATAAACCACCCTTTTAATATTAAACTAGAGATGGGCCAAAGCAAGCTGAACAAGCTCAGTTTGTCATTAAGATGGAACAGAGCATTTGCCCAACTGGGAAAGGTGACGGCGTGAATGCTTAAGCCAACCTGTCTAATAAGGGAGTCTGTAACAGTTCTCCCTGTCACAGAAGGCTCTTTTACATGCTCTATTTATAATGTCCTGTTGCCATTTTATTGTGCCTTTAACAGCTACGCAAGGGTGATTAAAAACAGTCCCTGAGTTTCCTGTGTCACTTTTCACTCATCATCACTGCTCTGAATGGCAACAGTTTAAACCTTCCCATGCCCGTCAGCTAATGTTTGTTGAGAACGTAATACTGGCCTCTTCTTTTTTATTACAGACTTCATGAATCGGTATTATTAATTTTTCATTGTCAGGCTTATGGGAAGGATCCAAATCTGGAAATTTAAATAACAATTCATCTTCCTTGTTTTCTGGTCTTCGAATTCCTCTGCGCAATACTCTACTTGACAGAGCATTACTCTAGAATTAGTCTCACTGCCTTTGCCTAGCAACACAAATACGTTTTACACTTTCCAGGCTTCTCCTGTTAACTTCGAAAGCTGATTGTTGTCACCGGTATATCTTTGTTTGCTATTTATTTGTTACCAGGTGTCACGGCTCTGGACAGGCTCCCCTGACTGGATGCTCCCCAAGCTCTGTCTCTGGGTCCCACCACGCTGGACCTGTGCTCTCTCAATCTTCCTGACTTTGAGCAGAACCCGGGACTGCCTTTGGCTCGGGGCTCCTACGCGCCTTCTCAAGACATGCTCTCCTAATTGCTCAGACCTGCTCTCTGTTCTTAGGCCTGTATTCATGCTGGATCTCCAGGAAGACCCTCATGCTTTCCAAAGCGCAAATCTTTGCCCTGTTCTTCTTCAGACCGAGATGGAAATTTGCACTTTGAACTTTTGACATTGCAAGAAATTTACTGGATCCAAAAGAAAGAAACATCTTGCATCATTTTCTTCTTGCGTTAGGAACACAGCTTTTAGAGAGGGGCACAGTCCCTCTTTGGAAACTTGCAGCCTGTTTCTTGCTGCCAGTCAACTCCCCTTCACCTTTGCCATTACACAGTAAGGAAAGTTTATTCTTTGGCCCAAAGCCTGTGCCTTTGTTCATCTCTCTCCTACTTTTTGCTTCATCTGTCTTCTTGACCCACCCTATCTTCGTGGCTTTTAAAAACAGTGTTTAATACTGTGCTCCCTTCAGATTGCCCCAGGAGGGTGGTTCTGCCTTCTCAGGCAATCCTTAGCAAACTTGCTGCCCAGCTCAGCACATTCTTGAAGTGTTAGCAACATCTTTGCTTGTTCTGTAGTTTCTCTGAAACAGAAGGTGTCAGAGGACAGTGTCCTCATCAGATTTACTTGGTGTGTGAAATGGAGGAGAAAGAGTGAGGACATGGTTTGCAGCTTTCTGGTAACAAGAGCTGCTGCCTAATGCAAAGGTAAAGCACAGCTGCTCAGCAGGATCAGGCTTTTGGGCACAGCACACATTTGCCACCGCCTGTCCTAGGCTCTGCGGGAGCTGGCTCCTTGTTCTTTCTAGTGGCATCTGTCCCGTGCGTCCCTTCCCGAGTGACCAGCCCACCACGGCCACTGCTCCCTGCAGTGCTGCGGGAGTACGTCTGCACCCCGGTGAGTCCGTCGGGCTCAGGTGAGGGAGCAGCTCTTGAGCTAACTGGCTGGTGAGGCCCTGGACACCTCAGAAGGCGCTGGAGACCTCAGGGATGGGCTAAGCTCCAGCATCTCACTGGATGTGTGGGACAGCTGCTTCTGGCGGCACTAGAATGACTCAGAATTAAAAAAAGTGGTAGCAGGTAAGTCTGTGCTGGAACCAGTGCTGGTTGCTGGGTAGCGACTTGTGCACTTACAACCACACCTCAGATTTGTCATTTAAGAGCTACCGCCGACACATTCTGCACCCGACTGATGCCAGCGGTGGCTGGAGCCCCTGAGCTCTTCTCTGATCTGCCCGGCTGCGTCTCCTCCTCTTGCTGCCGGCTCAGCCCCAGCCCCAGCGGTCGTCACCCGTCCCCATCCCACCCAGTCGCGTGCAGGGGATTTCCAAACAGCGACCGAGTGGAACGAACTGTGAGCAGAGCCAGTGCTCGGCTTCTGCACGGGGCTGCTGCTTATGTTGGTCCTCAGCCTATATATTCCTCGAGAGAATCTGTTCCTTTCAGGAGCATAAATCAAATGTTACTATAAAATGTCCCAGGGGAGTTTTGCAGAAGATACAAGTGATTCCTAGTTTTGTTGATTTTTAACTGCGTGTGTAAATTACACAAATGTGAGGTTGTTACCTATCTGTTCTTTTTGCGGACAAAAAGAAGATTTGACTGAGGATAGCTTTTTAGTTCATGTGGCTCAGCTACGCACACATTCATGAATCAGTTACAGTCTGTATTGGGAAATATATTGTTAATATAATTGGCTTGGTGAAATGAAACATTCAAAATGAATAATAGAAAGATACTAAAGAATTTATAATAAAAAAAAAAATATCAAAAGCAGGAAAGGACACGACCTTCTTATGTCAGTGATGGTTTTTGTTATTATAGGAATGAGAGGTTTAATTCCTGGAAGTGCTATCGTGGTTTTGGTTGGCTGAATGTGTCCTTCATAGTAGTCTGTTTGTCATCTCAACCTTTTTCTGAAAATGGAATTCAGATTTCTAGCCAAAAACATAATATTTTTTACTTTGCATTGAGGTTATATAACAGATGGTGAGCTAAAATGCACTCGGTGTTTCAAAATGATTTGATGACTCATAAAACTGAGTAACACTTTTTCCTCAGATCATGTTTTGCTTCTGTCTAGGGATGCGTAAAACTGTTGAATTAGAGAAAAGTCCATCTAAAATATTAAGCAAGTATTTGAATTGTGAAAATCTGTTGGGATTTCTTTTTTTAAATTCATTTACCTGTGGCTTATCTTGTAGTAGGAAGTGTTCAAAATCTCACAGGAGAACAATGTGCAATTCCTGAAATATTTAAGGAATAGCTATAGTTCAGTCAACATTGAAACTGCAAGCGAAACCTTCAAGTTCCCTGAGAGTTCAACTATTATATGTTTTAACTGGAACCAACATAAAGTATCTCTCTTAAAAACTTCTGTTTTCTCATATATTTGGAATCAGCGGGAGTCTGGTTCCTTTGGAAATACTTTAGAGGGCCTATCAGGAAATTAGGTGTCTAGTTCATTGAATGTCTGTCCCTAATACTTGTGTGATGGACAAACTTCAAAGGCGTGGGTCCAGTGTTGGAAGTTTCACACCACGGACCTATTTGGTTTCTGCTGGTACGATCCATCATTTCCTTGGACATTCTGGTAGGTGCCCTTAGCTGCTTCTGCACTTACATTGGAAGCGGGATAATGCCATTGACTCTCTTAGTTAGGTCTTGGTAATGCACATGTGCTCCAAACACTCCCTGGTCACAGTTCAGTCTATGAGACTCTGCTTGTAGCAGCTGAAATTTGCTTGGGTTAGGAGGGAAAAAGAACAGCGTTTGGGGTCTTAGCACATATTAATGTATTTGTGAGATCTGGAGAGACAAGTGAGGTTATGGAGCTGAGTAGGTCTCAGTACCCAAAGGACTGTCTGAATTGAGGGGGCAGGCAGTTCTCTGGGTGCTCAGAGGATCTGACAAAGGAGGTGGCCACTAACCAATTTTTGAGTTCAGGTTAAGGATTTTTATTCAGGACAGACTCTATTTCTTCAGGCCAAACAGAAAAACTCCATTATCATACCTTACTACTCAGCTGTGGGTATATTTTTAAGTTGACATACACACTACTATAGAAGAAGGCAGGAAACTCAGAACACTTCTGTCTTACAAGTACACAAGAGTATATTGTGTATACAAAGAATATACAGTTTTGAAAGGGCTCTTAGGCCTGCTTGTGGTGTTTACATAGAGAGTTAGTATTGCCATTCTAGGTGTATCAGCAATATTTGCCTGAAAAAGAGATGCCACCCCTTGGATTTTCTTCTTTTTTTTGCAAAGTTGTATTTTCGCTCTGTATATCTAGTAGCACAAAGCTTGTTTTTCTACAAGTTGCTCTATTTTCAAAGATAATAGGTAGATGTTAGAGTTCCAGCTTTTCTTCCTAATATTACATGTGTGGCTCTATTTGCATTCTCTCAGCTCATGTTTTCTCAGATGCAGAAAATTATGTAATTAGTTGTGGGGTCTCATACCATCATTTCAGAGATGTTTCCCATTTAAATTAAAGGCCTGTTCTTCTACCCAATCAGTAATTGTCTAGATCTTTTAAGATCTCCTTCAGCTTGATTTAATTGTTAAACATTAATTTAGTGGGAAAAAGTCTTCAAAGGGGAAAAAAAGAACTGCTGGAGGGGCAAAATATTAATAGGTGCTTAAAAGCAAAACAGTAATTCTTCCCTTTCTAAGCTTGCAGCCCTTCAGGCCTAGTAGAAAAGAAACAATTGACTGTATTACAGGATTATATAGGTTTCATTGACTTAAAATGAACTGAAAGCAGCTGTAGGGAGATTTACCTCAAGTCTTTATTATTAGCCATATGAGGCAGAAAGAAAAACAATGTTTTGTTTGAATCAGAAAATACAATTTTCAATGGTGGTTTAGAAAAGGTTAGATAAAGAGAGCATTGCTTTTCAATAGGGAAAAAGGTGAATAGAAAAATTCTGTTTTGCCAGCATTATATACCATATGAAAGATTTCAGCCAACAGAAAAAGAGGCTATCTTATACTTGTAGGGTCTTTGTTTTCTTTCATTTCTGATGGATAATCTTTGAGTTTAGTATACTTGATATCTCTTTTACTTACTAATGGCAGTAATACTTCACTCCTTTGAATACTTCTACCATGCAAATGGAGATAAAGATCAAAAAAGTGTTGCTTTTTTACAAAGAAAATCCTCCTAAAGTCTGCATCTCGTTGAAAAATGCATTGGTACAGTTTTCCCTCTAAGATTTCTGCTGTTGATTGTTAAAAAATCTGATTAAGAAAGAACAGAGGGGTTTTTGTAAAAAAAAAAAAGTTCAGGATACAAAGTCAGAATCTATTCTAAAGTTCCAGAATATTTCCTTACCATGAAATTTTTTAAATATTTAGGATTATTTTACCTACCATAGACTTTTCTGGAAACCATACATGTCATTAAAATGCAATTATTAGTAGTTGTTTTATAAACTGTCTATGCTCAATTACTTTTGTAAATCAGAATGTTGCTTTAATTCCAGTGATGTGCTGAGAATGCTCACTCTTATACTTAGATAAAAGTGGACTGTTGTGCTACGATGTTGGGTAATAAGGCATCTGTAAATATACACATCAACATGAATAAAAGCTGATGCCTGATATCAGTAATAAGATATTACTATTTCAGGAAATACAAAACTTTCTGTCATATTAGGATTTCTGGTATGAGTTTCTTATTTCCTGTAATTTACCTTTGTCCAAGGTCATCATCTGTAGTCACACGTATTTTGTTAGGCTGTGTTACTGCATAGATTCTGCACTACATAATAGACTTATTTTTCCTCTGGGTTGTTCAAGTGAAGTGCTTTATATAAACATATCCACAACAGTATTCGTTACGATGCAGGATGGAATTATGTGATTCTGAACATTATATTAGCTGTATATGCTGTGGCATTGCAGCAGCAACATTTCAGCAGAGCCAAACCATGATTTAGAGATATGAAAAAATAAATACAAAAAAATTCTATGGACAGAGAAGAAAAGCTGGAATGAAATTCTCACTGATATTCAAAAATGTTTTCTTAACCTATAGACCAGCCACTCCAGAGTCAATTTTGACTGGAGCAAAAATGAAGCATTCAGGGATAAGGAAGGACAACTTTGTGTAGCTACAAGTGGCGGCTATACCTCTTACCCACTTACCCATCAGGTTCCTTCTTCAGAGGCTACAAAGAGAGATGTGACAGATTCTGTCTGCAGCAGTGTAGCTTTGAAGTATATATCTTGTTGCATTCTGATACTCTGTGTATGCAGAGGTGGAGTTTTCCCATGTTTAAGAGTTGTCTTACACTCCCATATTCAATTCATATTTTTAGGCAATATACAATTTCTCAAACTCTTTTCAGTGGGACAATGACTTTTTGAGATATTATAAATGGTAACTTTTAGAACCTGCAGCACTGTCATCTTAATTATCTACTTTGAGTTTGATATATTTGTGGAAGGGACGTTCTCAACTCTCTAACATTCATGGGATCAACATGCCATTGAATTACCAATTTTTTCTCTTCAATTCTTTTCTTAAATCATTCACTAAAGGCTATCTTTCTACAGCACTATAGCAGCTATTGCAAAACACAGCTTCAAATTGGTGGACCTCATTTTTGGATCTTAAGTTAGAGAAAGGCTGAATACTTTGTGAAAGTAAAACTTTTTTACTTTTTTCAAATTTGTCATGCAGAACCACTATTCGCTCTTTTAAAAGGTGAGCCACGGTTCCTAATCAACCTGAATTCAGATAACACTGCATATGTTTTTCAACCTAAAGAAACAGAAAATGGTGTAGTAGTATAGAAGAAAGCTTAGCATTTACATCCCACTTTGATCTGTAGGTTGTAAGGAACTTCTCCAGGTTTAGTAGCTGCTTTTTTGATTTTTACAGTTGCGAAAATCTTGATACAGAGAGATTAAGCAGCTTGTCCAAGGTGTCAAAGGGAGCCACGAACCCAATCAGAGCTGAACACTGAATTCCTGTCCTGTTGTTCACAACACTTAGATCACAGGCTGGGAAGGTGACAGTTGCTCTGGCATTCAGAGGAGTTTCTTCCTGGAGTCTCATCCCCAATTTGCTTCTCCAGCAAGAAATTATCTCCTATAATTTTTGGTAGGTTCCTCGTCCCTTGTGCTATCAGCAGACACTTCTTACTATCAATGTTGCCTTCTAATAAGAAGTCCAGGTACCTGCCACTGTCTGTAGGAAGTGGATGCTTTCGTTCAGGTTGATGTGTTTCACGCTCAAAAGTATTCCCTTCTAATTGAAACTTCCAAAAGATTAGACTTCAACAAGGGAATTTGGTATATTTGCTGTAGACCTGTTGTCAGACTTGCCAAACACCATCCCAAACACCAGCGGGGGTGGGAAGTGGAGAGTAGATACAAGTGACCTGAAACACGCCTGCATTGTTTGCACAACTACGCATATAATTACTTGATATGTGCATGCATTTACAGTGCTGTAATTGCATGTCTGATGTTCTTTTAGTTATGTATTCATCTGTTAATCTGCTGAAGAGAACAGAAATATTGAGCAAAATGAAACATTTCTAATGAGGAATTTTATTTCATCCACATATTCACAAAAAGAAAACTAACCTGTATGTATTGTGAATTTAGGTTAGTGTTCTTGACAAAGTGGATGCTGCTCGTAGGACAGGAGTAATGTCCCTTCTTGGAAGTGACTTCCTATTATTTGTGTATAGGATGTACAGAATGTTCTGCTTCCTCGGGCAACGTTCTCTGTTTAGAATTGTGAGGGACGTGTTCATTGTGTTGTTAGTGATCAACAGGAGCTATGAATTATTGAAAGTTATCGCACCTTCCAGGCATTTCAGGGCAGTAACATATTACAAGAAGAGGCACATTTCCCTAAATGAATACATTTTCATTCAGTGGGTTATTCACTTAACCGGCATTAAATGTAATCCTCTTTGAATCTCAGTGGCCACCTCCTACTCTTTTCCTGTCAGTCTTCATCTCCTGCAAAAGCATGAATTCAGCCTTCAAAAGAATAGGAGTTTGGTTAAATCGCTGTGTAGCTTTCTGTAAGAAATACAAGAGGGATTCTATAGAATTAGTGCAAAATAGCTCAAGGTCAGTAGCTCCTAATATTTACATCATAATTAAAGTATTCACATTTTGTTTCTTTTCTTCTCTTTTCTTTTTTCTTTCTTTCTTCTCTTTGCTTTTCTTCTTTCCTTTTTATTTTTTCCTTCTTTTCCTTTTATTTTCCTTTTTCTTTTTTATTTTTCCTTCTTTCTTTTTTCTTTTTCTTTTTTCTTTCTTTCTTCTTTCTTTTTTCTTCTTTTTTTTTTCTTTTTAAGATGGAAAGGTATTTATTTGTCTCAGTAATATAGCGTCATCACCTCTTTTTATGCTAATTTTATTTTCAGACAAGGCAGATCACACTGCTGGCCACTGTGATTTACCGCACACCAGCTTTGCAGAATATAATGGAGCGGGACAGTATTCTTTTTGATGTGGTTAATCTCTGTTATACTTGTGCCTCTCCTGAAAACTGCACTGTGTCAGAGAGTCTTTTGTAGCCAATGGTGACAGGAAGATCAACAGAGAGAGGTTGCTCCATTAACCTCTGAAGTAATGAAGTTGCATTTCAGGCAGTCAACACTCACGCTGCCAATTTATTATCATTTAAGAGGAAGTGAAACTACTTCAAGCCACTCTAGTGTCCACATTTTGATAAATACACAGATTGCTAATGTTCTAATGCTAACAGTCAGCCTCGAGGGGACCTCTAATGGCGTAGGATGCTGTGGCTGTGTGTCTTCTTGGTCTTGCAAAATGGTCAGTCTTCAGCACCAAGAAAACAGGCTAAACCTATTTATTTCCATACTAAATATGCAGATGTAGTTTTGCTGATAATGCCAGCTTTATCTGTCCATGTGGAAATGCTGAAAGAACATAAATAATTTGATAACAAATTTGTGTAAAAACTTTCGAGGGAACTGAATTCAGATCTCCAGATTTGCTTTTATTTAATTCTGGTTTCCCAGGGGATACACTTTTGTACGGGGATTACTTTTCCTCTTAGAAATGGACATAACCAAAATCTTGGGAACACATTTAAACCTTCAATTTGTTAAAATCTTGCAGGATTGTCTGACCTTATAAGATTTTCATGACCAATAGTCAAATCCTGTGAGAACAGCTTTCTGAGGAAGCAATAACACTAGTCTCCCCCAGCTCAGCAGTAAAACAGTCTTGTAAAAGAAAACACTGCAAAACTGGCATGACCATACCCCCATTCTTCCTGAGTTCTGCTCCTAGGCATGGTCTTTGGCACATATTTTTTCCTGCTAAAGGTAGCGTAATTTACATGTCTGGCTTTCCATAAGTAGTGAAAACACTTTTTATATATAAAAGTCCAGGTGGTTTCATAGCCATATCATACATTCCTTTTCTCCCAGGGTGACATAAATAGTTATTTATTCACAGTATTTCAGAGACACAGAATCAAGGTGGTCAGTTAAGTGCAGTATGTTCCTGCTGGTGCCTTGCCGGATTTCTGATGTATTTATGCTGCGGGGCACGTTTTGCTTACAGATGGGTCTCTGAGTGTTTGCTTCCTGGGACTAGTTTGACATAGCTCCACTGAAATAATTTGAAAGACTCTGTCTTCCGTGGGCTTTGGATAGATCCTTTTAGTGTCTTTCATCTGTGAAGAGAAAGCCCTCGGTAAAGCAGGGGGACTGTTACCTGCATTTTATAAAAGGATATTGTTTATGAACCGAACACCTAGCCACGGCCTCGTGCCCATTGTGCAAGATGACTGTTTTCTAGCCTCTTCTGTCAATAGTCTGAACTGTCTTTCTCTCCGAGCTGTAACTCTTCTTTCTGTAAAGCAGATCCTCTAGCTTGCTCCCTTTGCCTTGCCTCTGCACGAGGAAGGTGGCTGCATCTCCTTGCTTGGGCTTTTCTTTCTTGAGCAATGGTTGCTGGACTGTGTAGTCAATGGCCAATGGTGCAGAGCGCTGCCAAGGGTAGGAGTAATGGCTGCGGCCAGTACCGTTGCTCACCGCTAGCTCCGTACCTAGCAGACAGCGTCCTGAGGTCTGTATTGACGCCACGGCATGTTTGCCAGCGCTTGTTACAGACCTGGTGCCAGAACGAGGACCGCAGGCATCTCCTGTGTGCCCCAAAGCTGTATCGAGAAATGCAGCCTGCAAAGCTTAATGTATTTTCTCCCGCTCCCTCTCTTTTTCTTGGTCCTGAGACAACAGGTATCTCAAAACTCTCCCTTTTGTCTTTAGGCAGACGGGTTTGGAAAGGGCCCCCTACCAGGTTAGAGCACAAGGTTGCCTCCGAGTACCTGACTCGACACACAGGGGTTGGCTTCTTCAGCCGTTCTCAGCTGGGAGCGGATTAGAGCTCCGCTCCCAGCTGCGCACAGCTGCCGGGCCTGGACAGACGCGCGCCGCCGCTGTCTGCGCTGCCGGGAAAGCGCTGCCGGGCAGCAGCACAGCGAGGGTTATGGCACTCGACAGCGTTCCCAGGAAAACGTTTTGAATATTGGGGGAATGGGATAGGGAATCTCTGCCACCTGCACAGCCGGCGGTGGCTGCGGAGCACTCAAGCTGCCTACGTGTGCCCAATGCGGTCTTCAGAGTTTCTGCACGGGCATGTTGCAGAGGAACTGGAAAAGCTGTCAAGAAATCCATAGCCATGCGAAACCAGAGAAACACGGGCAACCCTCTGTGGGCCAGTACTGTTTCAACACTCTTTGCCCTCTCAACCCCTTGCTTACTCGATATTACTAGCATTCATAAAGCAAACAAAATGCACAGTGTGTGTGTGTGTCGAGGAAGAGAGCTGGGGTACGTGCTGTGTGGTATTCCAGGAAGATTTTGTTGGCGTCGTTATCAGATTTTCAGGTAGTGAAGATGTTTTCATTTAGCACAAAATTAGCTAATATTCTGTATGAGTTTTCAAAAAGGTGAGATAAGATTAAGCAATACTGAATTATAATTTGTAAATCTACAACTTGTTATTGGTTCATGTCTGTAGTCTTTTTATGTGATTTAAATATACAGTTCACTAATCTTAGCTTCTTCCCTTCTATGTTTAGCCAAAGTGAACTGTTAAAGAATGTGAAATATATTATTTTATTGGCACTGACTCGCAACTGAGTCAGTGAACTTTTTTGCACTTACAACTAAGATTGGATTCTAACTTTCAAAAATTTATGACAATTGCTCCTTCTTGTGGCTTGAATGTTGACATATAATTAATTTAGGATTTCTTCTTGAGATTTCCTGTCTAGGTTTGTACCTGTCACAAAAATATCCTTGGAAGTTTATCTAACAGCTGGAACACCACGAGAGTCGATTGAAATTTAGCAAAGAGATTTACTGGGGCCAACAGGAAGTGCTCAGAGCAGGATGGCATAAATATGCAAAAAGAGCCCTTTTATTTCAGCTGTTTTAAAGGGTCCCAGTACAGGCTGATGATGGCATAATCCTGAAACATGCTGACACTGCACAGAACAGCAGCACCAGCACAGAAAGGATTCCGTGAGCATGGATTGGGACTTTGTTGAATTATGCACAGAATGGAAATAGGTCTGTTGCCTTCCCTCAATCCCAGCTGCCCTGCAGGTTTCAGCTCATTCTTTTGAGAAACCAGATATATTTAATGGGAATTTCCCATGAAATGGTTTTGAAATCTGTTTTGTTCCTCTGCAGGATTGAAGGAATTCTGAAAATTCAAAATCTAGGTTGCAGCAACTTGAGGGACTGGGCAGTAAAATGGCAGATGAAATTTCCTATAGATAAATGTAAAATGAAGCATGTGGGAGAAAAGCAACCCTAGCACTACACACCAAATGTCAGCATGTAAATCAGCCGTTACTCTTCAGGATGGAGATGTTGGAATTATTGTGCATAGTCCTCCAAAAACTTAGCTTTTTTTGCAGCAGTAATCAAAAAAAGCAAACAATATTATAAATACTTAAGAAGGAAATAGATACCTAAGCACAAAGCTGGTTTTAACCCTTGTACCTGTTCAAGGTTTGCCCACATCTTTGCTATTCCACACATTTCCGATAAGCCACTGAGAGACAATAGACAGCACAGGAAAGGCTAGGAAAAAGGATGATGGGGATGATAGAGATTTCAAATTCTTTCTACGTAAAGAGAGGCTATTGCAATATAACTCTTCAGTTTGGAAAAGAAATAGAAATATGAGAAGTCTCTAAAATCATGAATAGTCTGAAGGGTGTGAATACAAAATGATTGGTAAATTTTCCCACAATATGGACACTTAGGGAAATGAGCAGGCAGTGGATTCTAGATCTAATACAAGCAATACTTACTCAAATATCATGTAACTGTTGCCCAGGCTTGCCATGCCAACTGCAGAGACTACAAGTATGAATGAAATTGGAACAGTGCTAAATGGTTTGTGGATGGTATTGGTCTACTGATGGTTATTAAACGCAATGTTCTGGATTTAGCAGGGAACCCTGAGCTCTCAGGGGCACGTGCATTGCAGAGAACCTGGAGGATGCATTCCCTGGAGGGGAAGGGCAGGCCCTGTTTTCTTCTGCGTAGGGATAGTGGAAGGTGTAAGTTGTTCCTGATCCACACTTTGAAATTTGGAAGAGAGCTAAATTAGAAATTATTACTGGAACAAGCTGCATTTTCTATGAGCCTACAAAACAATTTGTGATCTTTATTGTGGCAATGCCTAATGGTGGAAGGTACATACCTTGGGAAATTAAAAATAAGATTTTATTTAATGAAATGAAAATAGAGATCCCAAGACATTCTATTGGAAAAAAATTCTGCAAAGGACACGGGTGATCCTCCTCCTCCTTTTTAATGTCCTATGTTTGTGATCTCGTGACTTGCATGACAAAATTACTGGGGGTTTTGTTAGTTTTTACACGATTGTTAATTGCTGAGCTCTGTTAAAAAGGTATTCCTGGCTTAATCAATTGCTTTTGATGATAAAACAATTGATAAATTACAGTTAGGATATATGATACAAAAATTGTCTTGTTCAGAAGCACAGGTAGCTTAGACAAATTAATAAAAAGTTAGTTTGATTTGATCTGTGCAAATGTTTGTAAAAACAAGGTTTTCTCATCAAAAAAATGCAGCGCAACCATGTTCTTTGACTTAATCCTCGTATTTTATATTCTAGTCTTCATAATACAGTACGCTAAATTAAAATATGAAATCATGGTCCAGCTGTGCTTTTTTGCTGAATTCCCCACCTCTTTGTGTCCAACTCTAATGTTCTTTATATAGCACAGGCCACTGTGTCTCATATTCAAAGTGTATAAATACGAGTGTGGAGGTGTACATAGCAGTGGTGACCTATATTATATCTTTAAGTTCAGGTAGAAAATGAGGCAAGACATGCAAGTGTGAGGAAGAAAATAAACCCAGAGGATTAGAATTAAATGGGCTAGATAATTTTATTTCTATTTAGAATACTTCATGAGAAATTAGGATGTGTTGTCAAATACGGGTTTGTCTTCTTGAATTACAGAGTCCAGTAAAAACAAAGTTTCTGGAAAGTAGTCCTGAAACTATCTTGTCTTTCTTGTAATGTAGTTGTTTCAGTGGGAAAGATTTTAAGTTCCAGTTTTGTTGCTACTGCCTCTAAAATCAGTGGAGGAACGAACAAAGTTTGTACTGCCATCAGTCTTATTTTCCAGGCTGTTTCTATGAGTTAAGTTCCACTCTGGGCTTTACTTTTTCCTCGGTGGGGTTGACACATTTGTGCATGCACAAGAGTATCTTCTGGTTTTGTTTCGCTGGTTTTAATTAGAAAATTGTTGTCCTCAAAAATGCTTTTGTGAGTTACTCTTCTTGTGCTTTATCTTGTTCCAACAAACAGAACTGCAATATGCAGGTAAAGTAGACGGTGATGGTATCACACGATTTCCAGCTATAGGCCAATACCACCCCTCAGCAATGAGCTGGTCAGAGACTGGCAACAGAGACTAACAGAGTGGTAAGAGCACTACTGCAGAGAATGGAATAAAAAAAGAGGTGGGAGAAAGAAAGTGTAGGCAAGGAGAAAAATATAGAGAGAAAAAATAAAGAAGGTTTGTGCACAGTTGGAATGGGAGATTGAGAGGGGAAAGAAAATGGGCATAGGAAAATAGGTGTTCTGTAGAAAAAAATACTATTCAGTGTAAGTTGTGATTAGTGATGGATTGTAGTGATTATTTTTGCTCATAAATTTACTAGTCTTGTATTGCTAAACACAGTTTAATTTCAATGCATCTATTTTTTATAAATGCATCAAGTAGAAAATGCTGTCCTTGCAATTTTATATGGTTTCATAATGAAGTTCATATTTTTAGTTGTGTATGTTTACCTGTCGTTTGACACTTGCATGGAAGGTCTCAGTATCTCCTTTGGAAATCTTGCAATCTAAGCCTCTGATCTCACTAAGTCTTACACACTTGCACGCTTTTGAGTTCATAAATGGTTAAACAGATGCTGTTTGGAGATTGGGGGGGGGGGCAAGATTTTGCTTAAACAAGTTGCTTATTGCTATTTTATTATTTCCCTTTATGCAATAGTCATTATTATTTGTATGCTGATAACTGTGGTCTTCAATCTTCATGGCATATTATATACATGCCCTTAGTAAAAGGATAGCCTGTAACGTCCCTTTCAGGATAGACTCTTAAGCATTCTCTTAACGTTAGGTGCACGTTTAAGTCACACTTAGAGTAAAAATTAAAACATATGCTTATATGCTTACCAGAACTGGTCCCTAAGTCCTCCCTATCATGCACTGAGAAATGTGTGGGCAGACCCATAATTGTGGAGAAGCTCATAATATTGGGGCCTAAAGTATAAAAATTATTGCATAATTAGACCACACAAGTTAGATTTCAAAATGCTGCATGTTGCTTGGATGGGTATTTAAAAAATAAGTAGCTGTCGAGCATGTATGGTCATGTTCACACTGCCACACACAGTCATTGTAATGCTTTAGCAGTTCGAGGAGTTTTAAGTGGATCCAGCGTTGGTGTTACTTCAAATAGACCAACCCTACTAACACCTTCCTTAGCTGTATCTCTTTCTTCTTGATATTAAACGATGCAACTGTAAATATCACACTTAAAAGTGAACCTAGTTTTGTAAGTAGGTTCATATCATGAACCATGTAAAATAAAAAATATTTAGGATCATTTGGAGGGGAAGAAGATGAAAGTATATCTCATGTACCATAAAACAGGCTTTTGGTATATAACAAGACTCTGAGCTGTCCTTTGGCATATTGATTTCTTTTATATTATTAATACAATAAGCATACCTCACAATGCTCTCCACAGCACAATGAGTATTTAAATATAACTGATAGGATAACTTTAAGGAGTACAGGGCTATTAACTAGCAGAACAAACTAATGAAATGGCATGTTAATGGTTTACCTAAATTATGAAGTATAGATAGGGACACACAGCTGTTGGTACAAATATTCAGATCCAGAGAGCAATATTCTGAAGCTCATTAGTTTATTCTCAACTTTAGAAGATAAGCAATCTAAGGTGATTGGAAAAGCAGACGCAAGCCATTAGATGCATCTTTATTAATTTTCTTCTTATTATTTGGTTAAGAAAAAGATAATCCCAGCAAACTTCTGCCAATTTACTGGAGTCATCTGCCCTCAGGCCACCATCCTATGCCCAGCACTTCCAAGAAGACTTGTCCTCTCTAGCCAAGAATCCAGCCTTTTCCTAAGGGAAGAAATAGGCCCACACATGAAGTACCTCAAACCTGTACTCAGCCCTCACCACCTCTCTTCCTCCCGACTCCATCCAGCCTTTGGGTACTTCAAAAGAAGGAGTACAGCCCTTGTATGCCTGCTTGTTGGCTGGAATGCTTTTGGATTAAACTTCCTCACCACAACCACCAAATTTATTAGTATTTACTCTGGTACAACATCTAGTAACCAATATGCTTCTAACAACAGAGTGTGGTGGCAGCCACAGTAACTAAAGTTATCCAAGCACAACAGCCAGCCAATTTTAGCTATTAAATATTGACTGACTCCGGTAGGATGCATGAGGTGAAAACCAAGTCATACTCCCTACAACCAGACAAATATGTATGAGATTTTAAGAATTTCCTTCTAGTCCTAAACTATCAGCAAATCTAAAAAGATGACAGAAAAAAATAAGTCCTACAAATTCTAGAAATTCCCCTCATCCAGAGAAAAGCCACAGCTATGACCTTGCTTGGCTCAGGCGAACTGCTAAGAACAGAAAAGAAACACTCCTTCATCACTGGTGGCCAAAGAAAGAATGTGCTTTCCCTTTGACATCATTATTTTGTCCCTCCAAAAGGAGTGGCTGCTCATTTCTGTGGCTCAGCAAGCTGGAACTGAGCGAGCCCTCAGCAGCGCTGCCAGTGGCAGAGACCTGGGGGCACCCAAAGGGTCACTCCACCTGAGCAAACCCCCCGTACCTCACCCATGAAGAAACAGGGCAGGGCACCAGGGAAAATGCCTGTGGATGGAAGGAACAAAAGCTTGCCAACCCCTTCCTTCCTTCAGCTGTGACCTGTCTTGATCATTCTCTGCACATTTACCTTCCTCCATAAGCTTTAGCTCATTTGGGAATGAGGGCGGCCGCAACACGTAACAGGCTTGAGAGAGAGACATGTTTCAGATACACAAGTGTTCAGCCAATTCATCGTTTGCTCCACATCTACAGACTGGTAACTCCTGGCAGTGATGAATCTGCAGGGATTTACAAAACGTGGGACCACAATGCAGTTTTGAAAGGCGAACAGAACCTTCAGAGCTCAGGGACCACAAGCATCCTCATCAACATACAATAGAAACCTTGCACTGTTCCCTGAGAAAACTGTAGTCCTTAGGGAGATAGGGAGGGGTATTCTTCTGATTTGTATCTTATATTAGGGTTTATCATTTAAATCTACCCCTCAGTTATATCAGTACTATCTTCTTTCATTGATTTAATTCATCTTTCTTGTCCATTTCACAATCCAGTTTTTAAAATCTGGATTAAATATATGTTTTATCTTAAAGAAAGGAAAAAAATAAGAATGGGGGGAATGTTGATTTAAATAAGTGGATGCTAATGTGTGAAACTTATCCCAGTTGAGATTTTAGGGGGTTCGTTTTTTCTGTTTTTGTTTTGCACTGAATTTCTAGCAACAAAGATTTCTCTATCCAGTGAAAATTTTCTCTTTTAAGAGAAAACAGCATCTTGAGGTTTCCTTTTTTTTTTTTAAGTTAAACAAAACATGCAGCAAGTTGCAATTAAATTTCAGTTAACAAAATGCAAAAATACACCCAACCTCCATCTGCCAAAAATAAATAGTTTGAAAAGTAATTTCACATCCCTGACAATGACGACTGTGTTTATGACATATTTCTGGTGCCATACTCCACTCTCCTATCACTGCCAGCTCGCGTCCAGTATTTAGAAATAAAACAGAAACACATTGAACTTGCTGAACTAGATGTTGCCACACTGCAACTCTAATGGGTTTAGTGACCACAACCGACAGGGGCCAGAATGTGTCAACAGCAAAAGGGCCAACCTCAATCACTGTCTGTGCTTTTACAAAGTTGTTACATGTTTAATTCTTTGCAGCTTAGTTCTCCTGCTGTTTTGGCTGCTCAGACCCGAGGCTCATATATTGCAGCAGCCTTCTCTACCTCATATAATGCCACAAAGGTCCCAGCAGGAGACCTTTCAGTGGAGCAGACAAGCCACAGGCTAGGGCAAACAGGGCATCACAACTTCCTAATAAGATGACTTATTAGATTGGGGGCTTGACACAGCTTTTATTTAACCACTTCTTTTCCCAGCCACCAGAAACACGAACTGTCTGTCCGCTTGGAGCGCAGCAAGCGGTATGTGGATTTGCAGCCAGCGCTGCCACGTCCATCCGACCCAGTCTCTAAGTGGAGCGTGGTTTCGGATGCCATCTTTATCACTGCACCAATGCAATAATCATGCCCTTTCTGCCAGATTTCCAGCCACGCGCTTTTTGCTTAGCTTAAGTTACTGCTTTCCCACCGGACTGATCGCTGCCCCTCCAGGACTTGGAGGGGGCTTGCGGAGGGCCGGCAGCGAAGGGGTTAAACGGCTGCAAAGGCAGGCTGGGTTTCCTGCCTGCACTTGCAATGGCCTAAGGCAGTGCCTGCTGTTCGGGAGTTAGAGAGAGCGCCTTGCCTTGTCCCAGGTGGCAGACAGGCAAACCATGTTATTAAGAAGCAGAGATCGCAAAACCTTGATCTTCAAAAAAGGCCCCTAATTAGTCCCTAGCACGAGAATAAATGGCATTCCACATCAGCGAGGATGAAAAAGGCTCCTTCAAAGTTCATTAAGTAATCTCTGCTATTGACAGTTTTTCGGATCACACTGGGAACTCTTGTTGTTTGAACCACTTTACCCAAGAACTCGTCTTTATTTGTCACTTCTGTTTGATTTAAATAAAAAAAAAAAAAAAAAAAGCCTTAATGGTCTCGCATGCTGCATCTTAAGGAAGTCATAAACGTCTTGACAAAGAGCTCCGTGCCCTGTGCTGCTGAGTCACTGCTGCCTCCGTGAGCGGCTCTCGGGTCCGCTGGAGTCGATGGAAATTCTTCCATCATCTTCAATACGCTCCAGCTCAGCCCATCGAAGAGTGCTAGTCTGAAGCCATCCGTAACATTTCCCATAAGCCTCTTTGTAATTCAGTGTGAAAGTGACAGACTGAAGAATATGTGTTGAGTTTTCTCATATTTCTGAAGAGCTTTGATTTGGACTAGACTTGTTTTATGAAAAGAAAAAGTTTATTAAAAAAAAAAAAAAAGCCGTCTTTCAACTCATATACCACTTGTCTAATTTTGATTTATAAACATTCCCAGTAGAGAAGGCATCCTTGTCCAAATAGTCTCAAGGTTCATAAACTTCATCTAATTTTATCATATAATTGTACAGTAGTTTTCAAGGACTCTCACTCTCGAGAGGGCTTGAATCCATTTGATTTTATTCATCCCAACGGTATCTGCTTTTATCCCTAACGCAGATTAACAATTCTGGCACTATAGCAATATGGAAAGTTCATCACATTCATGCAGTGATTCTACCACCAGCTGCAGATCCTTCTGAGGTTTACTGTATAATGAATTTAAAACATAAATAGCAACAAATGGGATAAATAATTTCTTTGCCAGAATTGGAACAAAGTTAATTTTGTCTTTATAAATAACTTTTTATACCAATTTTTTTGTGAACCTTTCAATATTTCATTAAATCACACAGTTTCTTGACCTTTCTTTTAAAATATATTTTACTCATGTATTTACCATTTTTAAGCTTTATTGTAAGCAACTATAAATCTTTGAAAAAGTAAAAAGAAAAATGGTTCTACTTTTACAATGTAGCTAAGAAGTTATTTTCTAGCCTTTAAGAAATACACCTCAGAATTGCTTGTTCAAATTCAAGAGTTATCATTATCAGGGATATTTCACATTATAAAAGAGAGATTTGTTATTAGGATTTTGTTAACTAGGTTTGAGCAATTTATTCTCGGAAAGGATTAGTGCATTAAGAGTAGAGCGTGACACCTTTGCCTAGGTCCACCTGAATGTTGTCAGACAGTTGCAGATCTCCCAGGTAACATTTCCTGAAGTGGAGTTTTTAAGAATGACTAAAATTTGTTCTCCTCCAAGCAGGGTGTTTACTTTGTGTTCAGTGTTCTCCAGATAAAGTGCAGTGCTGCACTTACCGTTCAAATGAAGAAACTTCCTTTAGCATTACTTTAACCTGTGGGCTTTATTGATTTGAGATGTAAGAAATTGTATGCCAAAACTTTGGTTATTTTAACTAGTTCTAAACAAGAAAGACTAACATCAGTTTTGACAACAAACAAAACCAGTTTTTGTTCTATCGGTTATGTTTAAAAGATTCCAATTTCAAACCAAACACAACTTGTGGTTATTCTGTCAGATATTTATATAGCCACTGGGGCGCCATAGTTATGCACCGCATACATCATTGTATTTTTAAAATGTACTTAATGAACATTTTTTCTTTTCTGGTAACTACTTCATTGCCTTAAATGAATGCATTCCAATAGAATTTGTAACAAATGAGCACTTTGTGTTTGCATTAATGCCAAACACGTTTAACAAATTTTTAACAAGGAACACTGGCAAAAAGCCAAACTCCTAGAGGGACACTGAAGGAATGCTATAAATTTAAACTAGATTTTACCTTTTCACTCAGCTCAACAAGTGTCTTAGGTGTCTTTGGCATCTCGGCATTGGAAGTTTTCTACATGGGTTGGATACAACTCTGTGTCTTAATTATTTCTCTTCTTGGCCCTCCTCGCTAGAGATTTTCACATCGATATAACAGGCTTTAACAGGTTACTGTATTCTTTAGAAAGCGAGAGGTGGGTTTTCATTCTTTCCATGAGAGTTAAGCCAGGAGGAAGTAGCAAGAACAGTATTTATTGTTGGGGCTGTAAAGACAGAGAAGTTCAAATAGTACATATCGTGCCATGTCGTATCCTGTGTTAAGGGAACTATATAGTGGCGAGCGCTCCAGCGGATCTGTGCTACCTAATATCATTTCTTGTGCTGAGTTGCAAATATCTGGGCTGTGATCATGTTTGCAACTGCACTTCAGGGGCAGGGGAAAAGCAGCCCGCAGTGCTCCCACTGGTCTGAGCTCTGGGCTCGCACAGAAGCCACGAACAGATTTTTGGCTGAATCAAACATCTGGGGGGGATTCTGCAGTTGTTAAGTTATGCCCACATGGTACATGTCATTACAGACCTTGGGAATCACCTAGTCTGTAATACATGTTCGTATTAAAAGTGTTACAAGTAGCTCCACAAACCACATGCTTGCTCTTTACTTGTAACTTAATATATTAATTTAATTTTTACTATGTTATTTCAGTTTTAATCAAATGCAGGAACTGAAAAATAATAATACTTAGCACTCATCCAGGACTATTAAGGCACATTACAAACATTAAGCCTTGCAAATTCCTGTGAGGAGCCTGATGTTATCCCTGCTATAGCAAAGAGCAAGTTAGGCACAGAAAAATGATACAACTTTTTCCTTAGTCACACAATAAGGTAGTGGCAGGGACAGAATTCAGAACAGTACTGTGCCAGGGCTTTGTCTTAGTTAATCGTGTCATTCTTTTCATGGTTTTGCACAGACAAAAGTAAAAATTGAGAATGCTTTTTTTTTTTTTCTTCATGTCATTTAGATTTTTTTGTTGCAAGAGGCACAGGTGAATTCCGGGAGGTCACTTGAGAAAGATTTTATGAGTTATAGTCTTATTTTTTAAATGCTGCTTTTCAGTCTAGTTATCTGTTTCCAGAAAATGAAATAATTTCCCATCATTTGTTGGTACTCTGATCACAGTCGTGACGAATGAGTCTAGAGAAGGAAACTGAGGAATTCATCCTGACAGCTTTTTAAATGATGCCGCATTATAACACAAATGCCTTGTCATAGATTAAGGAGCAGAAATAGCCCTAACGGGCTTTCATTAATGATATCCTTCTCTACCAACATTTGGTCAGATACCAATTCCTTGCAACAAAGTGGCTATTCCCTCTCTTTCTGACTCACTAATTACCATATCAGTTGTTGGCCTTTTATGTAGGTACCATGTGTAACAGGTTAGGAGAGGGCAATTTAAGCCTATGTGAATGGGTATCTGTTTTTGTATCTGGGTGCTTGTTGCAAACATTTGGAAAGCATATGGAGCATAATGGACATTAACCCAGATGTCAAAAATAGCCTGCATTTTACTACTGTTATTAAACAGTTTCCCCTTTAACCCCTTTGTGTTTACCCACCCTTTCCAGCTTGTTTCTGCAAATCACTGCTGAGAGGAAAGGATTGGAGGTAAAAAGTAGTAATCAGGCAGGTGTCTTTATCCAAAGGAAAAACAATCTGAACAAATATTTGTGGGCTACTTCACTTTTATATCTTCACATCCTTCTGCTGTTTTCATTGACTGCTATCTAATGGACTGTCAGAGGTGCCAAACTCATAAGACATTAATTTCAGCTGGAGCACTGCTGAATCTCAGGCCCAATGTATGTTACCAAATTTTATTTCTGTTTTAGAGGTTCAGTGACCTATACCAAGTACAGCATTGAAGAAACAAATATAAATTTAATTTACTCAACCTCAGTTGGTATTTGACAGCAATATCCTTTTATATATTTATTTGACTTACTTGAGAAATATTTTGCATTTCCTACCTGTGGTGAACAAGTTTTTGTTACACTTCCAATACATACATGGTTTCCTGATGAATGGGTGGGTTGATTAAGCGGGTGGGGTTTCTTCGGGGGTTTCATTCTCTAGCAGAACCCCAACGAAAATTTGGGGAGCAAGCCAGAGAGAGAGAATGTATTTTGTGATTTGTTGCTATTCCTCAGATTGGACGCTTTATTCTGGGTTCTTATTTTTAAGAGCATAAATGAGTGTTCATTGCAAAGGAACTTCAGCTTGTAAAATATCAAGTACATTGAAGATTTGCTGTGATTATGTTTTAGCGAACCTGTTAAAAAATTATAGATGTTTTTGTGCTACGGTTTCTGGAATGTACTCTCCTCATTAATTTCTATGGGTGCTCCCTGTGCCTGTGTATCTCTTTGAATGATGATTAAGAAATACTCAGCACACAAAAGAATGGGAGCTATGCACAGTTCACGAAACGTAATGCATGCTCTGACTTACAGTTTTCATAAAAAGTTTGCAAAGATTTTATGTGCCAGAACTAGTAACATGATCTACTTTAGGAACTCCCTGGCTTTCCAGCTCTGCAGAAGTCATTTTTTCTCCATTCACGGGCCAGATCCAAAACCTGTTAAAATCAGTGGGAACCTTTCCACATTTCAGTGGGCTTTGGATTAGTCCCTAAGTGTTTCAACCAGAAGAATTGTACCAACCTCCCCTTGGAAAAGTAGAACTATTAATCTAAGTTTGTATTATATAAACCGTTATATGTACTTGCCACAAGGACATGAACTTGAAAATAGGGATTTAAAATCGTTTGCAAGTTTATTCTGTGAACAGTGTTTCACTTTACTCACAGAATAATTACTCTGATAAATACTAGATTCTAGAATTTAAAGGGGCATTGTAGTCAACTAGCTCTATTACAAAACATAACAATTTTTCAGCTGTATACAAAAGTGTAAGCATTCTATGGCAATTTCTTTTTTATAAAATTGAATATTTTGGAAACTTCTAAGGTTACATAAATGCAAGGGCAATAATGGCAAATCCCATACATAATGCATTTCCACTTTTCTGGAAACAAAGTCAGTGGATAAATGAACAACTGCCCTGTAGAGGAATCATTTAAGTCCTCCCACTCATCTGATATACAGATAATGTGAATAAGACTAGTTCACCGCCCTCCGTTCAACACCACTATGCCGTTTGCTTGCAGCAGAACTAGCGTAACAATAAAAGTCATTCAGGCCTCCCTCTGTAGTCGCTTCCAATCAGACACGGAGCCTCATCCAAAGCTGGTGGAAAGCAGGAAGGCTCTTCCCATTAACTGACTCGGGCTTACACCACCTGCCTCTCGTGGTCCCCTAGATTTCAGCAACGCCAGCCAAGCCATGAAGAGCAACAGCTATTGAGTAGTGACTGCATGGCTGAAAAACTCACAACGGGGTTTTGAATATTTTAACTTTTCTAAATCTGAGGTTCTTGTATCCATAAAACCTTTCTCCACTGTTTTGTAAATTAAAGTGGACTTAAAGCGCTTAAAATATAACAATAAAATGTTGCTTTCAGTACTTTCAATTTTGGAGAGCTGCTGGAGGTACTATGTATTTCCACCTGCCGTGGAACTCAGTGGAAATAAATGGATAATTCCTTTGGTTTCCAAATAAAAATGTTTAGTTTTATTAATAGCATTTCCACTTCAAAGCTACTGTGCTTGTAGATAAGAAACTCACTGTTTACAGAATCACAAGCACAATAGTATTTCACATCTTTGGAATTTAAATTCTTTCCCATTTAGGGGGGATCTTGTCATACAATCAGCTGTAAAAGTAATTGCCATCCTATGAACATGATAAGTGGGTTCAAATTGAATTTAAATCCTTACTTAATCTTTAGTCCCTAGAAAAGCAATATATCCACTGATGTCTATGAGAAGCTTGATTAGATGAAAACTAGGATGTTTTGTATGCTTCAATCATGTTATTAATTGGAATATTTTGTTCCCTTGTTACAGTTGTCAGAGGAACTAGTGAAAGAGGAAGAAAAAACGTAGCGCTGGAAGGTAATGATGATAATCTATTGCATTGGATCTCCAAACATGACCATGATATCCTGGAGAAGTCACAGATGCAGAAAATGAATGCTAAGGTTGTTATCTAATGAAATGCTGCATTAATTGGCATTTTCTCCATTATTTCTTGTAGTCTACTATGAAATTTGATACTTTGGAAAATAATGAAGGAGACTCAAGCAGAAATTATAAGAGCTTCATTTCTGTCTTTAATGGGTCTTGCAAGTTATTCTGTTTTCACAAAGAAACCATCTGTTCAGAATATTATTGTTTAATGAAGTTCAGTTAAACAGATTATTTAACTAATTTTTAGTAAATTGATATTGATTTTAATAAGTAATTCAGATTCTCTTAGATGTGGTATCTGCATTTGCTGATTTAGCTAGTCTATTCTAAAGTATCACTTCTATTGCACTAGATTATCAAAAAGGTATTAGTAAAATGCTATCTAAGGGTGTTGGCATTAATCTTACCCCCAGTTAGGTGTGGGCTTTTCCAAAAAATAAAAACCAAGCCTTTACCCTCCTCTGTTTTCTTATATCTACTGACAAAATAATAATAATTAAAAAACCCAAACCAAACCAAAACCAAAAAAATATTGATAGTATAACTGGTATTAAGCTCTGGGCCAGGTTGGAAATGAAATCAATTTTTGGTACTAATAACTGATGACAAAGATTAGCTTTATGACAATATGGTGTGTGTCTCTGACAATGCATAGGACATCTAATTTGAGCATAAATATAAGATTATATACCATCTATTCCTGGGTGGTAAAAGCTTGAGGCATATATAAATACGTATGTATATATATGGACATATACGCAAGGATGTGTCAACCTTTTACCATCCAAATGCATACAGGTTTTCAACAATAAAAGCTGGGACTCTTTAAAAAAAAAAAACCAAAAATAAAGATAAGATTGCTGTGAATACAGTATATGCATTAGGTCTCCTGTAAATGAGGAACTGTTTGTTATTGTTTTCTACGTTGAAAAACAGTCTCCAACATGGATCCCAACAAATCGTAGATGTTAAAGAAAATACCAATGAACAAATAGCATTTAAAGGCTGTTTGTATCAACAAAATGTATCTAGTAAAATAAATTTAAAGCACATGCAAGGAAAAATAAAAATATGAAGTCATTACATTCAGCGAGAGAATATAACTGATAGTCAAATCTCTACCACTTCTCAAGGAGAGGATCCTTATGACTCCATGAACATTTTCAGTCAGTCTGGCAAACATGTGCAAATGTTTGGCTGTTTAATTGAGGCGTCTTTTTGCCCATGGAAGAAATGCTTCCATGCTGATGGGAGTGGGAATAGAATATCTGCATTTTTAAAGGACAAACAATAAATTTAAGCATGGGTGGCCTTAATCCTTAGTAGTTTTTCTTTGCTGCTGTAAAAAAAAAAAAAAGAGAAATCTAAATGGATACTCCTAAAGTCTTGCACTGAATTTAGAAAAATTATTTTTTGAACCTGTGGTGCAATTAACCCTAAACATCCTACATGAGCCATACATAGTAACCCCTTTAAAATTATTGTCTAGAGATGATATTTTATTTATTTGTACCACAATTCTGGGTGCAATCAAAGAGCAATTTATTTGAGCAGGAGTCCTGCTGGATGCTACTGTCTTCAATAAGTAAAGTGTATAGAATTAGTATAGCATAGATAATCCCAATTTCATTCATGTTTAAAAAGTTTGTCCTTTAACTTTCAATGGCATTTTAGATCTTTGTTTTTGAAACAGCAAAGCTTTTGGGAGTATATTTAGCACATATGACAAATGTTGCACTTGGAAACTCAGACAACAAAACTAGTTTCTCATGACAAATTTGTTGTCGCAGTAGGGGACAATCGTCTGTGTCTCTTACAATCAGGTCTTTACCTTAACTCTGCAACTGAATACTTGAAGTAGGAAATAAACTAGGGGGGAAATAGGGTCACAGATACAAAGCTGTATAGTTAGATATTTATATGTATGTGCCAATTTTGTCACAAATATTATTTTAGGGGCATTTTTGCTCCACTCATGTTGGTAAGAGTAATGATCTAAACTTTTATCAGGGCCTACAAGTTAGCCCCTAAAGAGGAAAATTTTGTCTAACATTGCTTTTTTCTTTCTTGTTGTTTGTTTGTTTTTTTTTTCCTTCTTTTCATTTCATGTGATACTCTATGATGTTTGGAGAAAATCTTTTCATATACTAAAATAGAATCTCGGGGTTTACAATAAACACTGTGATGTTGGGAAATATTTTATTTGAGCAATGTTTGGTAGAACTTTTTCCCCCCTCTAAGTGTAAAGAAGCAAACCAACTTTTGGTTAACATTTAAGATAATGATTATTTTAATGTGAGATCAGTCTTGTACTGCACATTCTTTCTTTCATTTAAATGTACAGTATGAATTTTGTATTTAATGAATTTTGTGTATCCAGTATGCACGTACCTGCACATTGACTTTCATTTGAAAGTGGGTTTCAATTTACTTTTTAAACAGTGTTTATGAAAAGACCTCAGATGTGTTGACACAAACTATATCTGCAATGTTTTTTTGTGTGTGTAGGGTGATGTTTGAATGTGATGTTCTGCAGCAATGGGTCAGTATTCCCTATTTACCTTAGATCCTCATTTGATAGTGCTTCTTGTAATAATTTTTTCAAGTGAGTGGCATGTTCTGGATTGTGATATTGATATATGGTTAAGGACATTGATATGAAACTAAGGAATTCCTAGAAATTACCAGTGGGCATGTATTAGACAGTCATTGTAATTTAATGTCTAGTAGAAGTGTAAAGTACCAAGGTATTTAGAGTTCATAACATTGTTATCATGTGTATGGGAAGTATTTAGTGTTGATCAGCTTGTTTATATTCATCAAATAAACTTTGTTTCTTTCTGAAATCAGTGTTGTGTCATTAAAAGTAGGTTTAATGACTGTAAGAAAATGTGTGAGAGATGTTTTCCACATGGTAAATCTATCACGCTCCTTATTTCTCTAATTGCTACCATTCAAAGTAATTTATCTTCCTGTTGTTACTATCACATAAACTGTTTAAGAAAGCATAAAAAGGAAAATGTCTCCTAGGCCTCACTCCCAGAAATGCTTATGAGCAACTTTACTGAAGTGAGGAACCACTTTCCGGATTGGGCTCTTAGAGAGCAATATGCTTTTGAGTGCGTTTCTAAAACATAATATTCTTGTGTGACCCTGTGTAATTGCATAGAAAATTACATTTTGTTTATGTACTTTACTGACCAAAAGCCATAAGGTGTGAAATTCTCTGCACAGTCAGCTCCTTTTTCAGCTGCCTGGTAAGTGGTTCCCCGTTTCCATTATGTTCACTTTTTTTAGAAAAGGAACTTTTGTTGAACAGGAATTTCTTACCTCATAGAACTCCCTGGACCAGCTCACGGCGCACACAGCAGGAGAATAAAAGGTAAGTAAGTATGCATTTTACTTTGGTTATTTAAAAACACACAGTCTCTTAGTTTTAAGCTCTGTTTCTTTACCTATAAATTAGTTTTCTTGGTAAGAGAGTACTATGTACTAACATAGGATATTAAGTTTCACTTTTAACTACAGCTAAATATACATTTACTGTGTATTCTACTTATGACTACTTAGCTTTGAGTCGCAATACTATAAATTGAGTAGCAGTTGCTTCTATCTTCTTTCTAGACCTGCACAATTTTTCAGAATGGTCTTGTTCTGTATTCCGGCAGTGCCCCTATTAGGGGACTCTCCATCCCACTCCATTGGAAACACACATTTTTTATTCTATTTTCAGCATTAATCACTTCCTCCTTTAAAGCCAGGTCCTGCCTCCGTGCGCGGTGAAGGGGACAGTATGTGCCAACGTGTCGCAGTAAGGACACGGAGGAGGACGGCAGTGGACTCGGGGAAACTGTAAAAGGCTCCTGAGCCCCATTTTCCGCAAGATTGTTTTCAGCCAGGAGTCCCCTCTTTCCTCAGTACAAAGGGGCTGGGAGGGCCCCAGGGGAAGGGGCAGGACCAGGGTGTTTGTGTCTGCTGGGCACCTCCGGGGAGCAGCTCTGCCTGCAGGAACGTCTCACCTCAAGTTGAAGTTTGAGTTCATACAGTCAAGAGCTCCTCCAGCCCCACAGGAGAGCGCCTGAATAAGGGTCAACCTCTCCTGCGCTTGCGGTTTCTTCCGAAGGGAGCCCGTTTGTTCGCTCCAGACTTAAGCCAAAGTAGCTCGAGGTTTGAGCAAGCAAAAGTCTAAGCAGTGGGGGACATTCAGGGGATGAAGCCATGTGTTGGCTTGCATTTCAAGCCAACGTGTCAGTTCAGACGCACTCTTGAGAGCCCCAAAAAGCTCCGTGCCGGCACAGGTTGGATAAAGCCAATTGCAGAACACCTTCTGCATCTCCCGGTTGTTCACACTGTGCTCCAGGTCCAGGATTTGATCCTGGAAGAGCCGCACTAATTATGCACGCTGCGTCCTGCCCTGTGCAGAAACCTGTCAGAAAGGACAAACAGAGCGTCGAAGAACAGCCTGACTGTATTTCACCTGTTGATATTGCTTCTCCCAAACACGAAACTTTTAATAACTAACGTATAAGCCAGGTCAGCTCTAAATAAGTGATACATTTCCCATTATGAAGTCAGTGGGAGCCCTGCGTGTCGCCAGGGCATGATTTGACCCACGTATGAAAAGGACAGCTGAGGGGGGGCTGCTGTACAGATTTTCCTCCTGTGACATTAGAGTGACGTCATTTCATGCTCCTAACTTTTCAAACAAGACACCTCTTTTTCAAACGCACCTTCTCAAACAAGAGGCAACCTCTGCCTTCACCAGGAGTAGCCCACGACACGTCACTACAGATTTGGTATGGCCTGGAGGCACTGATGCAGCAGGAGCCCTGGTGAGAAGCCCACCCTTGACAGATGCAATTGCAGAATCGAGGACTGATTTTGTTTGGGTTTACATTCCTTCCACTCCTTGCTCTTCAAAATGACTTTCTTCCGAATGAGACTATTCTAAAACCAGATCACCACAGATGCAGGGGAAGAGCAGGCAAAACGCCAGCGCATCCTCAAGACAACGCACATATCCCTTTGAAATGTGCGCTCGAATTTGCGTTACCGATCGTTATACCATACATTCCCATGTAGCTACAAGTCTCAGGACAAATCCAGGAACTTTGAACCCCTGTAGTTTCTAACGGAGGCGACTGTCCAACTTGAAAAAGGCTGTGCTTTTGGTACTCACCCCAGCGAGGCCAGGAGACAGCAGATGTTCTGGCAGCCGCAGGCTGCCTTGCGCTCGGGGAGCCGGGGCTGGAGGAGAGCAGCCAGCTCCCTCCAGATGGAGCAGACAGTGCAGAGGCGAGTGGGAGGCTGCAGAAGGAAGTCAGATAGCTCCAGATAGTGAAGGACTGATGATGTGTGGCTCCACATCACCGAACCAACTTGCGAGAGGCTGCACGAGAGGAATAAGCATCAATCCGCAGTTAACCTGAGTTCAGTAAGAAGACTTCTTGTCGTGGGAAAATCGATAGAGAGGAAATATCTGTGCAGAATGCATGACAATGCAGCACGGTAACTATTTTTTATTTGAATGTAATTTGGACAAATGCATTACTCATAAGTGAGTTATCCAGGGCTTGCCAAATATGCGGCTAAACAGTTATTATAGAAAATTACACCATCATCTAAACACCTCTGTTTTGGCTCTCAGTCGTCTTCTTTTGCAATAAGGTTTTTTTTCTTGATTATTGTTGTCTGATATAGCTGTATTTGCTGCTTTGGTTACCATAGAAATAAATAATATCATGAACAACAACATGCATACAAGCAAATAAGAGCATTTTCTGCATTTCACGAGAACACCCTTGTGAATGAAGACCTATACAGTTGGGTAGCTCTTAACATAGTTCTCAAGTCTATTGATTTGTGTCCTCATATGCATTTTATTATGGGCTTTATATTTCATTTTAAACTTCCACAAATAAAGGAAAACAGCTGAAGTACATTTTTTTTTTAAATGGCCAGATTTTGGTTAGAGGTTAACATAGGCCAAAAAAGAACACAGATCTGCCCTGGAGCTCTTACAGTTTTCTTTTCTTTTGTTTTGTTTTGTTTTAATAAAAAGATCCTTATTACAATCCACTTAGGGTCACAGAAATGCAGTCACTATGGACTAGCTGTATTCCTCGTGCATAACTCTCCTGCCCCCTGTACTTTCTCCAGTCTTAGATCAATCACAAGTGTGAAGGCGGGATTGTTGTCAGTCATGATAAGGGTGTGCATTAAGGGACTAATCCAAACTTTACTGAAGTGAACTGAAAGGCTATTGATTAAAAGTAAGTTTCTGATTGCACTCCACTTGCTTCTTTCTGGAGCAAATGCATACATTTACAGGAGCATGGGGCCAAGCCATTTCCTCTATATATATCAGAATTTAAGCTAAATGTAATTCAGGTGAACCAACTGGCTGCCTTTTTGAGTGCTTTGTGATAAGAAAATACATCTTAGGTTTCATTACTGAAGTTCATTTACAATGTATTTTGTGTATAGTAGTCCTGACTGTGTTTCTAGGTCAGCACTCTACGCTACCAACTCTTAATGCAGTCTCTTATTATAGCGTCTGTACATTACGGTCACTTATCTCACAGTATTTGTTATGATTGAATAAGTATCGTTCAGTCCATAGGTTAGTTTGCTATTGCTATAGATAGATTTCCTATTGCCTCAGGGAGTAAAATGCATTATATTTAAAGAGTCCGTTTTCTAAAACAAAATAAATTCTGACCAATCTTTCAGTTGGGGTTACTACAGGAAAAAGAAGAGGCAAAAAACTCCCCATAAAAACTAACTCCCAGGGCTGTCCAGGTAGCCAGTTTCTAGAGGATTTGTTCCAATTCTGATGCCATTCACCATGTCAGAGTTATTCTCACTGAAGTTAAACAACCAGTCTCCGTATCTGAAAGCTGAAGGTTGTAAATCTCCCTTGTGAATGTTGCCTATGACAGGGAAGGAAAGACTTGCATAATTACCACTTGTACTTCCTCGGAGAACATGAGCTCAAGTCTAAAGCAAGGAGTTTGGTCAATAAAACATCAAGGTCTGAAAACTACAGGAAAAGACCTGTCCGGCTCATATGATAAGGATTTTTTTCTTGGTTACAAGAACATGAATATTTCAGCAAAAGCCTCTTCTTCAGACCTGAGTATTGTGCAGGTATTCTTAATTTTTCTTCAAGATTACCATCAGTTATTGCAATTCATAGGTAGATTTATTGAAATATCTCACAATCTTCCTTCTATGTGAAGCATAGTGCACTGGATATAGTCAGTCTGCTAAAATACAGAGAACTGTTTACTAATCTGACTATAAATGTTATTATATTCATTAGTGTCTTTGAAAGAGGTTAAGAATTTAAAATCAGTGAACAGGAGTAGCACCTTGCTTCCATGAGTAACGCTACTGAAGTCAGAAGGAATTACTCTTAGTTCTTCTCAAGTGAGTAAGGGATATCAGTGCTTGGCATTTTTGGCTATAATTGGCCAGATGATAACTTATAGAAGAATACAACTACTCATGTGAGCAAATTTGTACAGGACTTAGATCCTGAAATCAATTATAAATACTTTTGGGGTAATATGAATGCTCATGGTGATACTGATAGCTTTTCATAGCAATCCTCATCCACATCTGTTCTCTAACACATCGCAGGGAGTGATTTCGCTTAAAATGTTTATGCCTTGCTGCTATTCTGTTTGCTCTTCTCCATTGCAGCCATAGGGGTGTACAGGACTGATTTTTCTACTTCTGCAGTGCTCTGCACATTTTTTAGCTCTAAATTCCCTCACACAGAAGTGCCAGATGCAGTCTTTGAAAACTTCTTTTGGAAGGAATCCTATGATTCTTCGTCCGCTTTGCCATCTTCTCTGGGGGTGCACAGAGGACTTTGCACGAGGCAGGAAGCACCGAAGGTAAGACAGTCTGAAAATAAACACATGCTTCAGACTTGGATTACCTGTGGGTCCTATTCTGTGCAATAGGAAAATGCTCTCCTTCCTCTGCTTGCTGTGGGATTTGAATATAATCAGCATCTTGCACGACAGGGACTGAAATATAGAAAACCTTATAAAATTTTCCTAATATACATTAGGTTGCCACCATTAGTGTCTCGAAGAATCAGGCAAATCAGGAAATATTAAAATAGGTTGTTTAGAAGTGCTGTTTATTCAGAGTTTACTTGCCTAATCAGATTGGCTCAATGATTGTTTTTCCTTCTCACTTTTGAAATTCCAAATACAAATTGTGATGCAGGCACGTTTGCTAAACTCTGAGTGATTAGTGAGCAATTGCACTGAAGGGGCATTTTCTGCAACTGATTTGTTGGACCTTGACACCATAGCGAGTTCTGAGAAGAATTTAGATTACTTAGCAACGCAGACATTAAACTGCTGTCTGAAAATAAAGAAAATGAGATACTTGAATTGAGTAATTCATATGAAAGGAATGGTGCCTTGATGTGTGATAGCCTAGTACTTTCAGGAGGGTCAAACACCAGGGGGATGGGACAAATTTAAAAAAATCAGATGTTTTTATTTTGCTAAATTTCTTCCTATTTGCATATTCAAAACATTTCAAAGCTGCTGCCTTAAACCATGTTACAAACAAAATGGCAATTGAAAAGATAGTTTTGATGTTACGCACATCCTACTTGCACCGCAGGAATGAAGATGAAAAGGACACTTCTTTCAAGTGCCACATCTTAGTGCAGTTTTGTAATTATGCTACACAGACAATATTAACAATTCTTATTAAATACAGGATATCATCTTAAAATGAATACCAGATTTTTAGGAAGGAATATTTTTAACAAATATTTTAAAAAATCTGATTTAACTTTGAATAAGCTTTCAAAATCCAGTCCAGATATATGTAAAGAATATAAAATGTAAATATATTTTCTAAAGTACTACAGTATGTGAAATTTATAAATCATTACATACTTTGCTAATGCAGCTGAGTGAAGCTTAGTCTCAGATCAGATAGAATCTTTTAGATAAATCATTTATGACTAGATGACTTCTTATCCAAAAGTCAAATATGTGATCATTTACAGAGGTCACTGGCTGTATTCTGCTGTGTGTTCCATAATCAGCTGAAATAAACCACAGGAGTCCCTCCTGATTGTATACTCACAGGGTCACAGTATAACAAAATACTGCTCAAATTGTATTTCAGACAAGGAATGCTTTCCCCAAAACGATTCTAGTCAGGGATAGGACTGTCAATATTCATTCCAGTGCAATTGGCAAGTATAAAGTCCAGCATTTTGAAGGGGAGCACCCTGCCTACTTAGTGGCAAAAAGCCCTGCTGTGACACACATTTAACTATTTAAGTCACTTTTACAATGTATATTCTATACTCCTTTTTTCACAGAGTCAAGCTGGGACTTTTAACTAAGGTACCTTTTTGATAAAGAGGAGAGGTACAAAGAAAATACTGAAAAACTTGGCAATATTTTCCTAAGGAACACAAGCTGGTGCTGTGGGATAGTGAAGAAATACTATCAGCTTCTATGGAAATAAAGAATATCCTCATGATATCCTACTCATGATAATGCAGCCCTTCACAATAACTTCATTATTGTCAAAAAAAAAAAAAAAAGTTACAGGATGATGGAACTGCATGGAAATGCACTTCTGCTTGAAAAGCAGGTAGGGTATTAGCCTTTGACATTTCCATCATTCCGTAGAAATACATGTAACTGACCATGAAAACACAATAGATGTTACCCTGTAGGCCTCAGACGTTCTGGAAGGAAGTGTTTTATGAAAATATTAGCAAAACAGATGATTAAATAAAGAAAAGTTGCTAAGTCGGCAACCCGCAATAAAGACAATTAGCTAAACTAGAGTGCAATGACTATTATCAAGCAATTAAGTGGCTACTTCTGTAGCTGTTCCTTTGCTTGGCTGCTTTGTTAAAAGTGATATCATGGAGTCACCACTATGCTTTGAATTATAGGTTATTACTGACTGTTTGGGTGGAAGCAATGCTGTGACCAGGACAGATGCCAATGAGGCAGGGCTGGGCAATTACCATGGCTGTTCAAAGCAGCACAGTAGGCAGTAATGAGTACCTGTCATGCTCTCCCAGAAGCAAAAATACAGCTACTCAACAAAAAAGCTTACAGTGTTCTGTACTATTATAAAGAACAGAAGATCATCTCCCATCTCCGTGGGATTGTCAACTCCAGTAGCACAGTAAGCTGCTCGGATGGTTTTTCTCTGCCTTCGAATGAAGAAGCGGAACAAGAGGAGTCACTTGACGGACTCTGATACCAGACCTCAGGTAGGTTGGAGTGCAGCAAAGGCCCCACTGCAGAAGGCCTCATCCACTTCCTTGCCAGGTCCTGCCTGGAAGCACAGTACACTTCCCACCACAATGGTCCTTGTTTCTTCCAAGATTATACTATGAACATTTTTTGTCAGGTCACTCTGCAAAAAGCGACAGTCTACAAGCTCTGGACAGCAGAAGAGAATGAAAGGTGGTCCACGATAAATCAATTTCCAACTTTTCAAGGCTGGGTTAGTGATTTTAGCAGGGGAAGCACTTGCTGTATGTGCCAGGTTTACACATGTGGCCACCACACCTATTCTGTATAGAGCCTTAATACATACTATTTAACCCGGTCCCATGGCTGTGCTATCAGTGTATCCTTGTGTTATTCACTGCGGGCAAACATTGGCGCTGTCAGTGCCGTTTTCAAAACGCTTCACAATTTTCATTTAAATTGAGGAAAATAATGCAGAGCTAAAATGGTGCCTTAATCATTCCATGAAAAAATAAAGACAATAGTATCACCGGGTTAACGAGTCACAAGGTTTGCCTAATCAAATACTTGAGAAATGAAGAGTTCAAAATTAATCTAAACCTTAAATAACTTTGTAAAATGAGTTGTCAAACAATGCCGTATTCTAAATAAACTGGTAAGAATCAAGGTCAATTCACAGACTATTACGGAGCTTGAAAGATAGGGTTAAATTTATCAGATGTGTTGCTCATGGTGCATAGATTGATAGCTATGTTCAGAATTGTATTGGCTTTAAGAAGTCATGGACAAATATACATTGGCTTAGCTGTTATGACATATCTTTAGTCCTAAGGAAATGATGAATTAGCTAAGTAGTCTTTCAGATAAGTGTCATATAAGGGCTAACCATACTCCCTCCTCTCACTCTTAAACACACCTTACTGATGACGTGTGTGTGTGTGTATATTTTAAAGAAATGCTTGGTGATATTTCAGGTGAGAGCTTCAGACAGCATCCACCTACATTCCTCCTTGAGCTATGCAGACTTTGAGAATCTAACATTGCTACAATTATAAACTTGAGCCTAATCTTCTAACCTTCTTGGCGGTAAGCAGTGCTATTCAGGAGTGGACGCAGCCCCAGGCAGCCACACATGGTTGTGACCATGTCAGGAGTGGGTGTCAGACTGGTCCATGCTCATGGGAAGTCTGTGGTGCCCTTTCCTCTCTTCCCCTTCCTGGTCTGCTGGTTTGCCATCAGTAAAATCTCCTGAGAGTCCTGGTTACCCGTGGGTCACGAGTATGGCACAGCAATCACACCAACACCACAAAAATATGCCAGGCAGAAAATGGGATGAAAAAATTTCCTGACGTAGGCGTACCATCTTATACGGTCCAAGGATGGTGAAACGAGTGTGGTGATGTACCACCCCCGCCATCTGCACAGCCCCAAACCACATCTCAGGCTGCCTGGGGTACGTTAGCAGTGTAACCGGAGCGCAATGGCAGTCTGCTGATAGGAGTGTCTGTTTAAAGAGCAGAGATTATCCCGGCAGCATCCCTCACCTCTATAGCTGATGCTGGGCTGCTTCTGCCCTCTCTTTGCTGCTGTGCTTGGGAACCTGAAGCACAGCCACAAGGCAGAGACCTGCGTGTGAGAACGGGGCTTCTAAAGGGCTGTTACACGTGCGTGGTACAGGTGGAAAAGAGCCTCGTCCTGTTCTTTCCCCGTCGTCTCCCGTGCGGACCTTCTCTGCAGCTACGGCCTTCCATGCCTCAACTGTTCCGCAACTCTCTTAGGAAGAACCAGGAGACTGTGCTGGGCTGTAGTCGGTGTGACAAAGCTCCCTGCCTGGTCATCTCTGGAAAATGAACTCTCTGTGTGCCTCTGTGTGTGTGTATTGGGGAGAGTTATGTTCAGACCACTCAGAAGAAACATATAAGAGCTCTCCAGAGTTTATGGGAGGTGCCTTTGGCCTCAGTGAAAGAAGGAACTGGTAGCATTAGGAGAGGGAAAGTACTCTGTTGTTAAGGAGTGGTGGTGGGATTGTTTATTTTTCCTCCCATAAACGTTTTTTTTAAGGTCCTAATGGAAACAAAGCAAAGTATTATTCCTCTAAAAGCACTATTCTTTAAGTAAACCAGACTCACTACTTGAAACATTCCAATGACATATGGTGGCAACAGGGCAATGGCCGCGATGTGGACGGGAGAGGTACGACCGAGATAAAGACCCACGGCTTGTAGGCAAAGGCACAAGGTGTGAGGAGAGGGACACCCGCCCCGGAGAGAGGCAGGACAGAGGAGAAAACAGCGAACGCTTCTGGGGCCATAAAGTTACCCCTTTGACAATTACCTTCAACAACCTTGCTATTCCAGAGATAAAACTAAAATATGTCAGAAGCTCCCCTTTCACGGTCTCTATTACTATGGAAAGCAGAGCTCTAGGCAGCTTTCCATGTCCTGTTGGCTGGGGGGGTCATGTCCTCCTTGAACACCTCCTTCAGGCACCTGCGTTAGCGTCAGCACCCGCACCTTCAGCTCACTGAGCTCAGGGTGCCAGAGCCAGGGTTGGGCACAAGTAGCTGCCTGTGGCACCAGTCTCCCAGAACAGTAAAATAATCATCACTGTGGGGCACCAAAATGCAGCCTTCCCTGCTCTTGCGAGAAGGCACTTTTTGACCGTCTTCCACCTGGCTGAGCTCACAGCAGTCGAGCCCCATGCTCAAACATATGTGGCACCTGGTTGGCATCCTGGTTCAACAGCTTTTAGAGTTCTCATTTTTGTAAAGAATTTTCTCATATCTTTATTTTCCTCCATGACCCAGCAGAATTCTGCAGTGGCAGCAAGGTTTAGTAGACCTCAGTAGGAGGGAATGAAAAGAATCCACCTGTGTTTTGCACATTAAAACTGAAAAGTGAGTCCACAACTGTCTTTCTCCAGCTAATAATGCAACTGCTGAGTGTTTTGAGGGGCCTATTTGTTATGCAGTTCATTACTAGTAATAACAAATTGGTATAGTTATCATCAATTCAAATATAGAATGGTGTATTTTTTTCTACAGGCTTTGCAGGTTTGTAGACTGCTGTATTTACCAGAATCTGTGATGCTTCGTTACCCTGTAAACTTTCCTCTGTTGCCTGCTGCCTCTTATTTGCATCTCACTGCATCTAAAGTATGTCTTCACCTGGTAAAGATGAATGCTAATCTAGACTATTTCTTCCTCTCTAGTGCTTATTGCTGCTCCCAAATATCCTGGCTTCTTTCGACATCATGAATTTGGGATTTGAGGGAGGAGAAAGGGACAGGGCAGGGGGACATGACGGACATCCATACTCTTTGTCTTCTAGTCTCTTAACTTGTCAAAGTTTCTTCAGCAGTTAGGCAAGATAGAAATATAAAATGATTATTTAAACAGAGAGTTTCCCAGCCTTTTTTGCCTCTAGTGGCTAAGGATATAGGAAAGTAACAATTATTGCAAGATTTGGCATAAAATCACCATCTTTGGCATTTCTTTTGTAGTTTAGCCATCTTTTGGATGCCAGGGTGGTCTGTAGAAGAAAGCAATAGCACATTTTAGGAAAGCAAACAGCCTTAGGAAAGTGCTTGTATGATGTCAAGGCAGTTACATCCAAGTCCCTTGGAGCTTGAAATAAAAAGTCATCCCTGGAATAGATGTCCTGGTGGGCAGAGGGCAGGTTACATGTTCAAAATAACATGACATATTTGCTCTGTCTGTTGGTCATTATGGTACTTTATATGGCCCTCACCTAAAAAAGCATATATGCAGGTACACAAGGCATAGAAATACCAAAGCAGCTGCAGATGGGCTATGCCATCATAAAGGTTCAGGGCAATACGCGTAATAGTCCCTATATTATATATATTCAAATGCCAGGATGAACTAAAAAGATAGGAAAATACCTTCTTCCCTTGAAAGTTCTGCTTCCCAAATGGGTTCTTCATGGTGGACAACTGTGCCTATTGGCCTCTGACTGCATATTTGCCATTGGCCAAGGTGTAAAGATATAAATCACACAGCGCTACACATTAAAGTGAACACATGCGTGCAGTATTTCGATGTGGCCACTCCTTTGTTAAAATGCATTACCCTGCAGGAAAATGGCAGAAACACATCTAAAAGACCAGAAATAATCTGTCTTCCAGAGCATTGCAGAGCTATAGCAGACCTTCATCTGTAAAATCTTGCAGTGTTGCTGTTTGGGGTTTGGCTTTTTGGACATTCAACAATATCTTTGCACTTCCTATTACATTACTCTGAGCATTTATTTTTTTTTTCTCCAGAAAACACTTCGACGTAGGCAGTAAAGCACACCGGATCAACTGTCCGGTTAACTTAAGAGCTCCATCACCAACAAACCTGAAAAACAAAAGCTTGGGCGGCACGGATGCCTGTAACAGTGTCAATACGTCTCCCTCCTGCCCTCTCTAGCTTCACCCAGCTGTTTTAAATAGCGAGGAGAAATTAAAATTCTTAAAGCCTTGCAGGATGTTTGGATTTCTGCCCTTTATTTCCACTTCTGTGCGCCATAGCTTGAAAATTTGCCCGTGATTTATAAATTCCCTGTTCAGTTTTCTTTTTAAAAGCAATGACTAGGAATCCCGGCAACGAAAATGATCTGGTGTTGGCTTCGCCTATTGCCAAGCCGCTGCTAACAGCCCTGCCTGCCTGTATCGATTGTCCCGGGCTAGGCGTTCTCCTGTGCCCGATGACATTATGCAATTACATGATGCTAAACATCATTCGGGAATACAAATGCGAGAGGTAAACAGCTCGGGGCTCTTTATTAGTTTATTTCAGGCGATCTTTCTTGTTTTACTGCACGGCTCCTCCCCTTTTTACAGTTTTCTGCTATTCTTTACTAATTCTAGTGATTTGAGAAATGACCTTTAACCCACGCAGTTTGCAGACTCCTAAAGGGGATAATTGAAATGCCACAGTAAACCAAAGGCAATAAAATATTATTTACTAGGCATAAAACTAAGGTTGGTCTTCCTAAAAGGAACGAACAACCCCTTTATTCCTGCGCCCCCCCGCCCCCCATCCCCGGCCCTGGTGCTGCACCTAATTTATAAATTCCTCACCAGCCGTCCCGAGGAATGAACCGCAGCCCGGGCTGGGAGGATGCCTGATGGAAAGCCTCCTCGGATACTAGGGAGCAAACAAATCCGCCGGCACCGATGCTGCGGCTTCGGGCCCCGTCGGGGCAGGCAGGTGCCTGCGGGGGCGCACACGCAGGGTCCCGGGGCTGACCGGCCCGCCCCCGGGGGCGAGCTCCGGCGCTGCCTCGACGCCTTCCCCCGCTCCGTTAGGCACCTTTTCCCCACCGTCCCGCTCCCCTCTCGGGCCGCCCCCTCCTCGGCGGCCCCTCCAGCGCGGGGAGGCGGCGGGCGCCGCCGGGCTCGGCGGGGAGCGGCGCCCCGGAACGTGGTGGTGGGAGGCGGGGGGGCTCGTAGGGTTAGGGGCCTGGAGGAGGGGAGCTCGCCTGGTGGGCGCTCGGGGCGAGAGCGTGGAGCCGTGGGGGATGCCGGAGGAGGGCTGCGCTTACCTGGCGGGCAGCGCCCCGGCGGGGCGGGCCGGCTGCCGGCCCCGGGGGGGGGGGGGGGGATGCGTCTGTAGCGGGGCTCGGGCCGGCCGCGATGTGGCTTTTCCCCCCGCGTTGGGCTCCTGAAGGGATTTTTATTTGCGCTGGAACGGCTTTGAAGGAGCGAAGGCGTTTGGTGAGCGCGGAGCTGCTCTCGCAGCCGGTTTGGCTTTCCCGGGGCCGCTTTGATACGCGCCCACTCCCCCCCGCGTCCCCCCCCCCGTCGCAGGCGAATACGGGGGAAATACTGCGGAGTTACGGGACGGCCGGGGGAACGCTCCCAGTTCCTGCACTTGGGTGCGTGCGAGATGCGAAAGGTGCAATAAAAACCCCCTTTGGCTGAGGGCTGCCGAGCGGCGAAAGCGCTCTGAAGTACAAAGGGTCCGCGGAGCCCTCCTCGCCTGGAGCTCTCATTGGGTCCCCCACGATTTAACCCAAACGGTTTTGTCAACAGCTTGCCAAATTTACAGCGGGGGAAAAAAAAAGACGCCGAGGAAGGAAGAACCCAAACCGTCGAGCCCGCTCCGGCCCCCAGCGCTTTGGCAAAGCGGCACACGCGGCCGCCTCCCGTGTCCCGGAGCATGCGAGAAACGAGACTTGTCAAATGAGCCACCCGGCAGGAATGCTGGGGCAGCCCCCCCGGCTCGGCCATGTGCGCCGCACATTGCACGCACATGTAGGCGAGGGGGAGCTCCGCGGGGCCGGCCCGACAGCTTAGTTTGTGCGTGTCCGTGTGTCCGTGTCCCCCCCCGGCCGGGGATAACGAGCCGGCGGTGCTGGTGGCACAGGGCGGGCCGCGTACCCCCCCCCCCCCCCCCGCACACACAACCTCCGGACGGGGTGGGCGCGGGGGGGGGGGGGGCACCGCTTTGCGGGAAGAGTTTGTGTTCATCGGGTTCTATGGCCGTCGGGAAGGAGCGGGGGACGCGGGGCGGGATGCGGGGCTCCCGGGGACGCTGAGCCCGGGCGCCCCCCGCCCGCCCCGAGGCTCCGCTCGCTGCCGTACAGCTTTAAAATCCAGCCCCGTCTGCAATAGGTCGGCTCCGGGCGCATGCGCTGCCGAGAAAGTTTTTCAGCTGCCGTTGGCTCTCCAACTTATTTTTTTTTTCCTCCCCCCCCCCCTTTTTTTTTTTTAAAACTGTTTTAAGCAGCGGGGTGAAGAGGAGCGAAGGAGAGACGCGGGGGGAGCCGGGCCGGCTGCAGCGGGCGGGGGGCAGAGCCCCGCGGAGGAAGGGTCGGCTGCGGCGCGACGCCGTCTGCTCCGGGTCGCTCTCCCGCGCGTAACTTACTCCCCGGCGCTGGGTGCCTTTGCCAGCGATGGATTGGGGGAACCGCAGCTCCTGAAGCCCCGGACTTCTCCCCTCCCCCTGCCCTTACTCGCCTTGCAGGATCAGTCGCCCCGTAAGACAGACACACGCGTGCACAAGCCCCCCCCCCCCTCCCCCTTCCCCGGTTGTGCAGAAACTTCTTTTTCTGTTGGGCTTTTTCTTCTCTGGGTTAAAATGGAGGGAGCCGGCCCCAGGATGGCTCTGCAGCCGCGGACGCCCGGCTCCGCACCGCCCAGCCTTTAAGCGAAAGTGAAGGGGGGCGGGCGGGGGGGGGGAGCCCTGCGACCCGCTCGGCTCCACTCGTCCCCCCTTGCCCGCTCCGCGCCGAGCCGCGGAGGGGGCGCGCCGGCGGCCCGAGCGCTGCCGGGGGCCGGGTGGGAGCGCGGGGAGCCCCGCGGCGGCACCACCTGGGCTGGTGGGACGGATCGTCGCCCGCGGCGCTTTCGCTGCCGCTTGTGAAGATTTTTATTTGCTTCCGCACAATCACGCCCACGGGCGCTGTGTGCGTGTGTTGGGTTGGCTTTTTTTTTTTTTTGGCTTTTTTTTTTTTTCCCCTGGCTTTTTTTTTTTTTGGCCTTTTTTTTTTTTTTTTGCCTCCTTCTTCTTCTGGTGGTGGAAAGCCCTAATTACTGCGATTGCTGATGGACCTTGGAAAGAAGGCTGCACTGGTGCCCCGCTCCGCAGTCGGACACGCTCAGCCTGCGCCGGACAGAGCGAGCGCTCGCCCGCCGCCCCCCGCCAGCTCCGCGGGCCCCCGCGCTCCCCCGGCAGCCGCCGCCGCCGCCGTCCGCTGCTTGGGAGGATACCGCCCGGCTCCCGCGATCCAGGATTTTACTTTCGCCTCGCCCTTTCCCCCTCCTGCTCTGCTTGGATTACTCGGCTGCTCTCGCTCGCTGATCCCGCGGCAATGGAGGTGAGTCCGCGCGGGGCGCGGGTCCCTCCGCCCCGCGGGGGGCTGCGGCCGCGGGCGCGCAGGGTGGGCAGCGCCTCGGCGGGGCGCGGCCCTGCGCGGGTGCGGGTCCCCGGCCGCGGGGCGGCCCTCTCCTCCGCGGGCTGCCGCCGGGCGCTCCCACCTCTCCGCTCGCACCCACCGCTTGGAAGAAGCTCCTTTATTTTTTTTATTTTTTTTTTTTTCCCTTTTTAAATCCCCCCCCCCCCCCCCCCCCCCCCCCGCCGGGAAGAGAGGCTGCCCGCCGCAGGGACACTTGCTGGGCTCGCTCTGCCCGCCGCGTCCCGGTGCATCGTTCTGGCAGAGGCTCCTACCGCGAGTTTAAAGACGTCTTTCCAAACTTCCCAAACTTTCCCGAGGAGGATCGCTATGGAGGAGCTCAACGTCGGCGCTAATGGTGGCCTGTACCTTTAAGGAGAGCTGGCTGGGGGCCAGCGGAGGACCCGGAGTCAGCCCCCCCCCCCCCCTTCCCCTCCTTTTTAATTTTATTCTAAGTTTCTGGAGATTATCACTCTGCATCTGCAGAGGGTCCCGCCTGGGTCAGAGCGGAGGAGCGCGGCTCCTCGGGGTCCCCTCGGCGCTGCGAGGACTCCATGTTGGCTGGGCTGTTGGCTTTTGGTTGTTTGTTTGTTTTTAATTGTCAATTGTATGCTAAATCGGTTGCGCTCGGAGGGTCACGGAGAGTTCAGTTGGGCCGAGAAACGCGGCTTTTTCCCCGGCCGGAGCCGGCGCGGAGGGAAGGACGGAGGTGCGCCTACAACCCACCCCCCCCGGGACCCCCCTCTCCGCCTCCGCGGTGGGAAAGAGCTGGGCTGGGGACCCAGCGGGTGCCTTTCTCCGCAAACCCACGACCCGGTCTCGCCCCTCCCAAACGGACCGAAAGCCGCAGCGGGGAGCAGGGGGCGGCCGGGGGGGGGGGGGGGGATCCCCGCGGAGCCGCTGCGCCTCCCGCGGAGGCCGCCGCGGTTTACAGCCCCCCGGAGCCGGGGCTCTGGCTGCCGCCTTCCCGCAGGTAGTGCTCCCAGAAAACCAGATGCCTTCGCAGGCTTTCCAGACACCCCGTGTAAAACAGGATCACAGGCGATCCCGCGGCTGCAGGATCTGTAAAAGCCTCCCTTTTCATCTCGGCAAAGAGCGCGGGCTCCGCATGGGGTGCATTAAATACCAAAAAACCAATCTCCGCGGCCCTACAAAGTTGAAAATGGTGCCTCACACTCCTGATGGCCAATGCTGCCATGCTGCCGGCGAGTCTTTCTTTTTTTTTTTTTTTTTTTTTTTTGTTGGCTTTTTTTTTTTTGGTGTGTTTTGTTTTTGATGGCAGCTTGTCAGCTGCTGCGTGCAGAAGGGACGGGCTGGAGGGGCTGGGCCCCCGCCCGCGCCCCCGGGCGCAGGTGCCTCCTCCCGCCTCGCCACGCAGCGCCGTGTCAGGCAGACGAGGAGGGCGATAACAGCGAGGATGAGGAGGAGGAGGAAGGAGGAGGAGGAGGAGCGGGAGGTGCCGTCGGAGGGGCAGCGGCCGCCCGTCCCCGGCGCCTCCCGGCGCTGCGGCGGCCGAGGCCGCCCCCTGTTGGGAGCGGGACGGCACAGCTCCCCGGGGGCCGCCCGCTCGGGGGCTCCGGGGCTCCGGCCCGGTGAAGCGCTGGCGACGGCCAGGCCCGGGGAGGGGGGGGGCACCCGGGCCCTTTGAACGGGGCAGAGGGGGCTTCGGCCCCGCCGCCGTCCGGGTCTCGCAGCCGGCTGCCGCGGCCACCGGCTCCCGCCGCGCCCGGCGGGTCCCGGTCGCCCGCCCCGCCGGGGCAGGTCGGTGTGCACCGGGCTGGGTGCACGGCGGTTGGGGTCCCGCTTGGGCACCGGCGTCTCCAGCTTCCTCAGGGCTCGGGCAGTTCCATGACACTTTATTATTATTATTATTGTTATTTTAAGCACTAGCAGATGAAAGAAAAAAAAACCCCAAACAAAACCCCAACACGTTGGTTTTTGAGTGTCGCAGCGAGCTCCTCGCACGCCTTGCTCCGCCTCGTCCCTTGCTTACCGTACCCCGGGCTTTCGCATCTTTCCCGGGACCGATCCCATCCAAAGCGGACGGGCTCTTTCTGCTGCGGGAGACCGGCCCCCATTCACCCACCCCCAGCAGTGAGGAACTAGGGGAGGGGGAGCTTCCCTCGGGCAGGAGGTATTTAACCCGCAGGAGGGGGCCAGGGCCGAGAGGCTTCTCCCCGGGGGCTGCAGCCCCGGCGCGGTGCTCAGCTCGGCGGGCAGAGGCGTGCGGGGCCCCCCCCGCAGCTTCCCCGCGTCTGTCCGGGCGGGTGTGGGGTCAGCCCGGCTTCCCGCCGCGGCGCTGCGATCGGTCCTCTCCTCCCGACCCTTCGCAAAACAGAAATCAATTAGAATTAAGAGCACCTTCAATTCAGCATTAAGAGCTTTTTGAGAATGAATAGGGAGCCCCCAAGTGTCGAAATGCCTTTTTTTTTTTTTTTTTTTTTCCTCCTTCCGAGGGGAGGGGAAATAAAAAACCGTGAATGGCTCTGGTTAGCGAGTTAAAGAGTCCCGTGTGAGGACGCAGACGGCGATCGCGGGACCTGTCGGGGGGGGAAGCGTTTGACTTCCAAGACGGCGGCCCGGTCGTTGCAGGGGCCGGGTCGGGACGCGGAGCTGCTCCTTGTCGCTCCTGGTACCTCCCCGGGCCGGTACCGACCCCGTCGGGGCCCGGGGGCTGCCGTCGGGGCTGTCACCGCGGCGCCAGCGCGGAGCTCGGCGATCGCGGAGAGCGGGCGGCCGCGCAGCACCGGAGGCTGCGGCGAGATGGTTTAGGGGGCGGCGGGGAAGGGCGAGGACCGGCCGCATCGTCCCCGAGTGGGAGCCGCCGGGCCCCGTGTCCCGCCCCCCCCCCCCCCCCCCCGACCCTCTCGTGGCACCGGCCTCCCCCCTCTTCCCGCTCGGGCTCGCTTTGCAAACCTGAAGCCGCCTTTAGCCCGCCGGGAGCGTTCCGCGTCCGCGATGCTGGCTCCGGAGCGGGGAGCGATGGGGTAATGCCCGGCCCGGGGGGGGGGGGGGCGCGGGGCGCCTGTAGGCCTGGGCCGGGTGGGGGGGACGGGGATAGGGTCGGTCCCCCGTGTCCGGAGCAGCGGCGCGGTCCCGTCCCGGTCCTGTCCCGTCCCGGTCCTGTCCCGTCCCTCCGCGGGTGGGGTGCGGGGAGCGGCGGGGCCGGGGCAGAGGGACAGGCGGGCGCGGGTCGGTGGTGCGGCCGCCCCGGGAAGGCGGTGTCCGCGGGGGGGGGGGGGGGTGTGGGGGTGCGTGGGTGGGTTTTGCCCGGTGGAGCGGGAGCCGCGACGTGCCTGCGTCTGGCACCAAAAAAGCCTCGGCGGGGAGAAGGGCAGGCGAGTCAGAGTCAAGTGGAAAGGGGGCCCGGATGCTTCCGTTGTTTAAACTTGAATGCTCGAAAATGGTCTGAGCAGCAATAAACAATCTGATCCTTTTTCTCCCCCCTCTAGAAATCCACCGCAGTTTTAATCCAAGGAGGTGCTTTGGGGACAGTTGGCAGTGCAATGGCTTCTCAGTACCTCGTAGTGGCTCTGGCCGTTTTCTCCTCTTTTACCCAGGTTGTAATAGAAGCCAGCTCTTGGTGGTAAGCATCTTGTATCGACTTGATTTTAAGAGGGGGTGTCAAGATTTGCTTGGTTAAATGTCTATTTACTTCTTGTGTGCTTTGTTTCTGAGGGAGTAGTACCGCATGAACGAGAGAGCAGGGGCGTAATGTTGTAGTTGTAATATGTTGTGTAGTAAAACGAACGGGTCTCTCGAGTAAGTGTAAATGTGCAACATCTCGTGTTGTAAAATTCAGGTTTTAGAATGCTGTACAGTAGATTCTCTATGGATTTGATCACCCTTAAATTACTAGAAATGCCTCTCTTTTAAAAGAGTCGTTTCAACTCCCTTAGATTAGGGTTTTTGCATATATAAGAAAGAATGCTGATTTACAAGTAAAAACTTTTATTAAAGTTTCAGTTTGAACTTTTCTGTAACTTCAATGCTTATACATGTATTTTGTTACAAAGAAGTACATTTAAATTTCTGCTTTAGCAAATTATCTGCTTCTGTATAGCGTACGCTGTTGGGACTTCTTGAAATAGGTGTTTCTCTGCTGTTTTAAGTGATCCTTTTCGGATTAGCAGCTGCTTTTAATTGAAATGTATCATGTGAAGAGCACTTTAAGAATTAAGAAAACAAAGTTGATTTTGTTTACAATGAATATACTTGCCTCTGTGTTTTTGTGTGTCATTCAGAAGAAGCTAGTAGTCTGTAGCAAGTTTCTAACTTCTGGCTTATTAAAGGTTTTCCTGTTTGTTTATGGTAAAACAGTTTGAAAAATCCAGACTGAAATCTAAAATGTGTGTTAAAATAAATCGGGATTTGGGGGAGCTCTTTTTGTTTTTGCTTTATTTATTTTCCTGGCCTTGCAGTTGTTTGGAGCTTCTGTTATTTTTACTACGTCCATTTAAGCTGGTAAAGGACTGCCTAGATGCAAGTCTTCCAAGTCTGCGTCTTACTTCAGTCCCTAATGTATGCTGATAACCACATGGAGATGGAAACTAGTAACTTCTGTGCTGTCTTTAAAACAAAAGTTTCATATTTAAGTGGGTTTTTTTCTCACCTGTTAGCAAAACCAGGAGTTGTATACTCATGTATAAGATACAGTTCTGTTTGGGATTTATAGACTTTTTTTTTTTTTGAGTCTTCTCTTTATTAATCCAAATCTTTCTCCAAATCTTTCTTTATGCAGGTCTTTAGGGATGAACCCTATGAACCCCATGAACCCTGTTCAGATGTCAGAGGTATATATAATAGGAGCCCAGCCACTATGTAGCCAGCTAGCAGGGCTTTCCCAAGGACAGAAGAAACTCTGCCAATTGTATCAGGACCATATGCAGTTCATTGGAGAGGGTGCGAAGACGGGCATTAAGGAGTGCCAATATCAGTTCAGACATAGAAGATGGAATTGCAGCACTGTGGACAACAACTCTGTTTTTGGCAGAGTCATGCAGATAGGTAGGAAGCAACATCTTTATGATTAAACTCTTGTCTAAGGATATGTATGGCACGTACTGTTCTGCACTTGAAACTCTTGCCAGATTCCTACTGAGTACTGTATACAATCAAGTGTTTTTAAAAGTTGGGAAAGGAGTTGAATTATTTTTAGCTGGAGGTGATTTCCCACCACTATCCAGCCATATGTCTTGGAAAACGAAGGAGGAATATGTATTTGCATATGGGAGTAGAGGAGAAAGGAAAATGTGGCCCTGGAATCTCCTTTTAGAAAACCTGAGACAAAATGAAGGCGATCTAAGAGAATTAAAACCAGCAGTGTCTTGTAAAATTAAAGATGTCCATGTCTAGTTCCAAAGTTAGTGGCTGCATAATAAATTGCTCTTGGTCTGGAGGTTAACTGAGAATTGCTGCTCTATTAGTGTTTGTAGGCAATTCCTTCTTGCTTATTTCCAGATATGGTAACTTTTTTTGAGGAAGGTAGATTTATGTTAAAAATAATGTAGCAGGGTAATTTTTATGAAATCAGTTCGGTCAGGACAAAATATGTGATTGTCCTTGTAACTCGCATTTAAGGTAATCTCATCACTGGTAATAGAGACAAATTCCTGTTTAACATCTTTTCACAATTTGCTGGGTGCTCAACCCTTTCCCTATCAGATCCTCCTTGAAATGTGCTTCTCCAGTGCTCACGTGCTGCCTGCCTTTCCTGTCGTTTAAGGACCTCATCGTATTTTAAAGTCCTTGGCAAAATTTTAACCAGTGCTGTGGAACGGGGTTCATGGTGAAACCTTCCTCTGACTTTCCCAAGCCCGGCTGCTGGTTCTGTGTAAGCAACTGAAAAATGCCTGCTTTTCTGGGTGACAGTTGTTATCTTTTATGTAGTGATCAGTACACTGACAGACTCAGCAGTGCTTTTTAGCTGGAGATAGAAAGTAAAGCTTTTATGTCAGTGTCTTCCTGTCCTGCTTTAAAAAAATGTTTTAAAATCAGACTCAAGCTAGGTTTTTCTGTAAATGGGCTAACTCCAGTTAAGGCTGAAGGAATACATCAATTCACATTTGGTCTCAATTTTTGTTAAAAGAAGTTTTTATTTGGAGATTGTCAGGCAACTAGAAAAAAAATCTATTGCTTGAAAGTACCTAATTGGAACAGCTGATTTTAGGTAAACAACCTTGCCTGGGCTTTTTGCAAGCGCAGTATTAACACCCCCATAGAGCTTGTTTTTTTACCCTACCCGAGCAAAAGTCTAAAAGCACATGGAACATGAAAGAAAACTTTTTCTGTACACCTTTCTGTTCTAATAATCTAACAAATGTCAGAAAAATAATCTGTTTAAAATTTAGGCCTTCATCCTTCAGCCCTTATTTATTATCCAAGCAAGTGAAAATTAGCTCAAGGGGACTATTGGTGTGAAGAAATGTACAGGATTGGACCCATGATTTGTGGTGTCTGTCTCCAGAACAGACGTTTCTGCCCTCCCCAAGTATGACAGATCTATTTAAAGGTGGTTTCTTTCAAGTTAAATAACTTTGCCGCACCCTTCTGCTGAATATGACTGTATTAGCTGATGTCTACACAGCAATTCATCATGTAATTAAGCCACTTATTCTAATTGCAGATGGAAGCAAGGTTAATAGCCATATTCAAGAGTTAAAGAACCTAAAGAGTCTATTCCCTGAGACCGAGAGAGGTGCTGTGGGTAACAGTTGTGTTATTTCACGCTGACCTTCGGCAATAGCCAGTTGCTGTTCCTCTGGGTGGAAGGCAAACCGGGGACTTTTAGAGCCTGATTCAATTTTCCTTCAGCCCGCCGTACCCTGGCTTGCTGGGGACTGTCAGGTACTCCTTACTCGCACCGACGGGAGAAGATGGTAGCCAGGAGCTGAGTGCACATAGTTTGGGAGGATTTTGTCATCTGAGCTAATGACGCGCTGGGCTGGCTGCGCGCAGGAGAGCGCCGAGGCACAGCACTGACTGACAGCCCGGTAATTACCCCACTGTATAAATGGACAGTCTTTCTTCCAGGATTTATCCTGCAAAGTTAGCTAAAGCTGTACAAATAAACCCAGCATTGGGTTTGGAAACTTGCTCTGTGGCTTACTGAACTGCAAAATTTGAGGGCTGTTGTTCCCTCTGCTCTCCTTCGCTGCTGGTTCCCAGGTCAGGCCATGGGCCGCGCTGCCTTCGCCGCCGTGCGCCATCTCCTGGCTTCGCGGCCGGCCCCGGGCTGGCTGCGCCTGCTTGGGCTTTGCAAACCGCCAAGAAGCGCTAACGTAAAATAAAAGAACTGGGTCCTCCCCCAACAGCTCGGTGTAGTTGGGGTCCGGTTTATTCATGCCTGCTGCCTGACGTTGAATGCTTTTAAAATACAAGACAAAGAACATTTTGTATCTTATGTTCAGGTATAAAAAAGTTGTTCTGCTTTTGCAGACTTATTCGTATCAAGTGTAAAGCTCAGCTCCTTGCTCTGTGGGTGGCTTCCTACAGTGTGTGTATATTGAACAGTTCCATTTCTATGGTTTTTATATATGGGAGAGAGGGGACTCAAATGTGTTTGGAATGTGTGTTTCCTTGCCATGGCTACAATAGAGAGAAATGCTGGACTGTGGGAAAAGACAGATATGTTTGACAGTGAAGGAAAGCACAGTTGTGCCTGAAGACTTAAAAAAAAGCAAAAAAAAAAAAAGCAGAGTAACTCATCCATGTGGAACCATCACTCTTAATGTGTTCCTGGGGTCGATGATTTGAGGCAGTGTTGGCTTGCAACCTGCGGGGGCTTGAAATCTACTTCAGGAGCTGATGCTGTTTTATAATTTGCCTAAACGTTCAAGCAGGGAACTTGGGGGGCAGCTTGCCTTTCTGTACCTCAGCCTTTCCTTCTCCTTCCCACTAAGAGCAAGTTCCTTAAAAATATCCTCCAGGATAATAATGAGAACTAGTCAAAAAAAGTCAGCTTTATGAGTTTAAATCCTGCAATAAACGGCATAGTTAACCATGTGAAAGCGTGAGCTAACTAAACATGAAAAAGAATAAAATGGAACGGAAGAGGCGAGTCCTGTGGTCCGAAGCAGACCACGTTTCTTTCCTCTCAATCTAGTGGAAATTTTGCTTAAGGAATTAATCCAAAAATGTGTGTTACAGAACAAACGGGAACATTAAAATCTGTATGAGGTTCCCCCTGCTATAGTTTGCAGTAAATGCAAGGCATAAGTCACCACATAAAGCCAAATCTTTTTTAACTGAAAAGGCTACTCCTGTAACCCTTTATACCCATAATTCATGTAAATTCTTCCATAAGCAGGTGTCTGTGAGAATAGACTGTTGTAAGTAAGGGAGAAAAGCGCTTCTCATCTTCCTTAAATCTGACCTTTCCCAACCTAAGACTTCTGATTTTTCCCATTTAAAACCAGCATCTATTACTAAAATTAATCCAGTGGATGACAGCTGTTATATTAACAAAGCTGCTCTGAGCACGGTGTCATCTTGTTGTTAAATATGGACCAGACTGCAAATTATTTATGTTCCAGAAGCGCTTGAAAGCGCCTATTAGGTTTGACCTGTTATGGTACGTCTTGTACAAAGAGTTTCTGCCTCAAAATGTTGCTGCCTAAGTACCTACGACATGTCCAAAACACAACCTCCTAAAGCCCTAACTTTGCAAAGGCCCATGCTGTTCCCTAAGAAAAATCTTGTAAACCAAGATTAAAAAGTAGCTTGATCTATTGATTGGACTAAAGATTAGGAATGAAACTTCACTCATATAAATAGAAAAAAAAATATTTAGTCTATTCTCAGTCATTTTGGGAATCTTTCTTGGAAAAGACCCAGTGGGATGCTGTCTCTTAACAAACTTCTTAACAAATGAAAAACAAACTTCAAGTGGGGTCTCTGGTGCAAGGTTTATGTTTTTCTTTGCTTGCTTGTTTGTTTGTTTGTTTGTTTGAAAGCTTTTCTAGTTGTAGTCAGAACTTATGGCACCCTTAGAAAAGTGGTATGGGAAGTCAGGCTCTAAATAGAGGTGGGATTAGATACTGTCAAGAGCATGGTACGTGGCCATATCTTGCATTGTGGGTAAGTTTCTCTTCCGAAAGTTTGAAACTCGAGGTTTTCAATTTCCATTTAAGGGCCCCAGATGCGGGAGAAAACCTTCAAGGCCGCCTTGTGCCAAGGGTTTCTTCTTCCCTGTAATTTGTAAAGATGATTGTCCACGGACTCACTTGCCTTACTCACATGAGCTGGAGTGGTGGATACTAAACAGCACAGGTTGTTGTTAGTTTGAAATAGCCTCCTACAGAAGTGCCCGGCTTACGCGTAGAGTGAAAAGTTGCGTGTTATTCTGCTGCGCATTTCTTTTGATACCAGGAGGCTTTGTAAAACGCTATAACTTTAAATAAATTGGAACAAGTGGGTGAAGTGCATAAATCATGTTTGAGAAGTAGTAATTTAAGAACCAGACTTTTAAAAGTTGTATTTAACGTCTCCTTTTTCTGAAAGACGGGGATTCTGTTTCCCTTTCCGCCCCTCACACGCAGGCACGCTTGCTTCGGCCCCGCTGGCATCACGGCTCCGGCCCCGATTCACCTCCTCCCCGCTCCCTCGTCCAACTTTCCCCAATACGAACGAGAGGCGACTCCCGCTCTTCGCAAACACCTCGTGCGCTCTAATGGATTGGTTTCGCTTGGGTTTTTCAGAACGCAGACGTTTTGAGGAGCGTGGTTCAGGGTTACGCAACCTTTGAGTAGGCGAATGACTTTTGGTGGCTCCTGGAGAGCCTTCGCCCTCCCGGCTCGCGGGCGGGCAGGGAGCGGTGCAGGCGGGCTCTCCCCTAACACCGCTTCTCTTTCCGTCCCCTAACACCGCTTCTCTTTCCGTCCCCTAACACCGCTTCTCTTTCCGTCCCCTAACACCGCTTCTCTTTCCGCGCAGGCAGCCGGGAGACGGCGTTCACTTACGCCGTGAGCGCGGCCGGGGTGGTCAACGCCATGAGCCGTGCCTGCCGGGAGGGTGAGCTGTCCTCGTGCGGCTGCAGCCGAGCGGCACGGCCCAAGGACTTGCCCCGGGACTGGCTTTGGGGCGGCTGCGGGGATAACATCGAATACGGCTACCGCTTCGCCAAGGAGTTCGTCGATGCCCGGGAGCGCGAGAGAGTTTACCAGAGAGGCTCCTACGAGAGCGCCCGCATCATGATGAACCTGCACAACAACGAGGCCGGGAGAAGAGTAAGTGGCTGTGAAAGAGCACGTCCCTCTGCCGCCGTCTGCGTCCCTCCTTTTGGGGAAAGACGTGCCTCGGCGGGGCACGGAGCCGCGCTGGGCGGTGACCAGCCCCCAAGGCTTGGCTCCATTTCCATGCGCGAAACACGGAAACAGCAAATAGAGGGTGTAGCTGGGTGGGGAGAATATGAATTTGTGTTGCTCCTGGTTGTCCAACAGCCCTATTGCCTTCGCCGCGGGGGAAGATTGGGAGCGAAGTGTGTTGTGTTTCCATCCATATTGTTTGATTCAAAGTGCCCTGCTCGCTGTGGATTCTCTGTAGAGCAGAATTTTACTAGTTTGTATTTCCAACCAGGACAGTGTGCGTTGCAGGGAAGAGGGACGCGCTGTGCTTCCCAGGCTGGAATCGTGCCGCAGGATCGTTCTGACTTTTTTCTTTCCCTGCTTTAAGAGGATGTGAAAAGCTCCTCCATATTATTAGAAAACATGGTCTTCTGTGGTTAAACATGTCTTTATGGTTTCTTTAATCTTGAAAATGCCTTAAATGAATGGGTGTAAACTTTTCTTTTTTTTAATAGTCTGAATATGAAGAGCCAAAATCATTATTTTCCTAGAGCTTGAAGTGCCAGGAATAGTCGGCTGGAGACTTTACACTTGTGTTCTAAGGTGAAGAAGGATGAAAGATAATTGAAAATTAATAGTATTTAAATGTGAGAGGAGGGTGTCTGAAAGCAATGGACAGGCCAATTTACTATTAGCAAGAAGAAAAATGACACTTTCACAGTTGCTCACGGAGACTCGAGCAGTTTTTTCCTTCCTCAGCCTCATCTTTGCAGTGCCATTTGGCAGCGTTAAGACTCTCTGTAACTGCTGGGTGGAAGTTGTCTACAGTATCATCTAATGTGTCAGACCCCAGGATTTTTGGGGCAGTGTCAACACTGACTCTTATTTCTATTTGTACAGGGCAAATGACTGATATTTCCCTGCCAAAGCTTTGTAAAGAGGATATTGCTATGTAGCTCTGTCTCCCACCCATAGGTGTTTGGGGGTTTCTTCTTGGATGAAGTCTCTCTTGCAGAGCAGTATTTGGGGTAGGAGGAGGAAGCCGAGCCAAGAGTAGACAATCAGCTGCAGCTGAGCCAGGAGCGAGAGGAGTCTTAACTCTTTCCCTAATTGCAGCTTCAAGCAGAGATCAATAGAGAGAGTAACTCCGATAGAAAATAAAGGGATGTTTTACATTTCTCAATGAAACAGCAAAATCCTTTGCTGGCGTGAGAGCAAATTCCTCAAATTTGACTGCAGCCTGACTGATGCTGCCGTCTGGGCTGTGTGCGCGCTGTTGCGGCTGTCTCTGCGGTGGGGAGGTGCTGGCGAGAGCGCTCCCCTCCTCCTGCCGGCTAACGGGGTGCTGGGGGTGCGCGCTGGGCTCGCTCGCTCTTCCTTCGCGGCGCGTTGCAGGAGGGAAGGGGACGCTGAGGCGAATCTTGCGGAGGGGCGAGTGGGGATGTGCCAGAGGGCAGGAAACGAGGGGAGGAAAGGCTTCCGCAGCCCTGCTAATCTTTCGTCATCCTTTTTGCTTTCTCTCCCCGGCTCCTCCAGACTGTGTACAACCTGGCCGACGTGGCCTGCAAGTGCCACGGTGTCTCTGGTTCCTGTAGCCTGAAGACCTGTTGGCTGCAGCTTGCCGATTTCCGCAAGGTAGGCGATGCCCTGAAGGAGAAATACGATAGCGCTGCCGCCATGAAACTCAACAGCCGGGGCAAGCTGGTGCAAGTCAACAGCCGCTTCAACGCGCCCACCATCCACGACCTGGTCTACATCGATCCCAGCCCCGACTACTGCGTGCGCAACGAGAGCACCGGGTCCCTGGGCACCCAGGGCCGCCTTTGCAATAAGACCTCGGAGGGCATGGACGGCTGCGAACTCATGTGCTGCGGCCGGGGGTACGACCAGTTCAAGACGGTGCAGCGAGAGCGCTGCCACTGCAAGTTCCACTGGTGCTGCTACGTGAAATGCAAGTTGTGCACAGAGATCGTGGACCAATTTGTGTGCAAATAGGGGACGGACAAGGTGGGAGGAACTGCAGCCGCCTGCCAGCAAGGGGTGCAGGCCCCTCTCCCTTTCCACAGGACTATCTCCACTTTATTTATAGAGTCCAATGAGTTGTCGTCTTCTTTTAAAAAAAAAAAAAAAAAAAAAAAAAAAAAGGCGGGGGGAAGGAGGAAAAAAAAAAAAAAGAAAGAAAAATATAAAGGTTGCAAAGAGAAGTGCCTGGAAACCCTCTCTGCGTCCATCCCAGAACTGTGTGTGGCTTATATTTTTGGCAATAATGGGGAAGAACCTGAGAATATTTATTTTACAAAGTAAAAAGAAAAAAATTGACTTTTCTTAAAAACAATAGAGTAGTTTGAGGGGAAAAATCCAACATATCCTAATTTAGTCCCATGGGACGTAATACATGTGCAGTAGGCAGAGCAACCATGTAATGTGCTTGGGATGTTAGAACAATCTTTATGGGTGTGAGGAACACACAGACCTGTCCACGACTTTTAGTTTCAGACACTAGAAGTTATCAGAATAGGCTATGTAGAGCTGTTTGGTACATTTAGGGCTCTGTAAATACGGGGTATATTCATCGCCAAGTGTGGTGTCAGTTGCGTATCTGAATGTGCCCGCTTCAGTACACCATGTCATCGGAGGGTAAAGAGCAAAGGATCATAAAGGCTTCAACTGCGCTAGTCCTGAGTCACCGTGTCTGGTTCCAGAACCTCACAAGACCAAAAAAAACCAAAAGAAAAAAATCTGCCTTGACGAATAGTAAAGATACTGTCCAAGGCAGAATTTGGCCTGATTAGCTAATTGTGATGTTCGAGTGTCTCATCTTACAGAGCAGTACTTCACTACTACTGCGCGTGGAGAGCAGCCGAGGTGCAGACTGCGTGGAGCACTGTAGCCGGGCGGAGGGGAGCTGCAATGCTTGCAAACAGTTTTGGTCTCCCAGCCTGGAAAGCCCGTAGAAAATAGAATTCCCCAAATTTGAAAATGCCTTAAAAATGGTGTAATAGCTGGCTGTCTTTCAAAACACAGCTTGACAAATAACTCCTCTAATTTTATGTGAGAAAATAAATCATTAGATATCCACTCTTGGAATGATTGATTTTTATTTTTTTCGCAGATTTTGGGAATGCTTTCACTCAAGGAGACAATGGTTTCATATTTTAATAACATTAACTGACTATTATAGTTCAATGAAATGTTGCAGCAATACCAAATTTATCATCCTATGTCTTTAATACACATGCTTTAGATAATATATTGCAGATATACACTACAACTGTTCAGACTATACTTGAGCAGTTACATATATATGGGAGAACTGTGGTCTGCTGGTGTCTGGTATTTCAAAGCTTTTTGTACATATATATTTTAATGATTTAAGAAATAATAAAACATCTAAATTACAGGGGCAGTTCATCCCCCTTTTTCTTTTTCAGATCTCTTCAGGTTTTTAGATTGATTCTAACGTTTTGGTGGGGTTTTTTTGTTTTTGTTTTTTTTTTTTTTTGGTTATTTTTTTTAAAAGCTTTTATCATTCAAAAGTTTTAAGGATAATCACAAAGAAGTAAGCCTCTTCCCAGCTTTAGGACTTTCTTGGGCAGTTGGTAGAGGCAGCACCCTGCACTTGAATTGATACCGGTCTGGAGATCACTTCTATTCCACTCTCATGTTAAGGGCATTATTGATTATTGCTAAAGGAGACACCTTCCAACTCTAAAATGTGCTGCATTTGGCCCTTGCTTTTCAGTTTTTGAAATGGAAATTGTTATTTGTTGAACAACATGCGTTCCCCCCCAGTGCTGTGTAGTTACACAGGATTTCATCATTGGTTCAGATGCCTCTTTCCAACTCAGTCCCATCCAACAAGTTAAAGAAAATGGTTTTGCAAATACCAAGTGAGGAAAATCTTTCACTTTAGCCTAGTTGTACTAAAGCCTTAACTTTTCACGAGCCTTTAAGCTGTATCACTAAGTTCATCTTGATCATTTATCAGCTTCTTAAATGGCGCTTTATTGCTCTTAATTTATTGTACAAGGACATATTTACCCCTCATCTTCAGATGTTTGCAAAGAATATCTTTAAGATAAATAAATAAAGCACTAATTCATTGAATATGTCACTTTGGTTTTTATTGTACAAAAACCATGATCATTTTTTTTTTTCATTTGCTGAATCACCTCATGTTCCTTTTTAGTGACTTTTGTCTGAGCAGAACTGAATCTCATGATCCTAGCTATTAAAACACTATTTAATGTAAAATATTTTACTTGTCATTCAGATATGTAAATCTCCTATGTCCTTTCCTCTGTTCTGTACATTTAATGTACATATTTCTGTCTTGCGTGATTTGTATATTTCTCTGGTTTAAAAAAAAAAGAAAGGATTATGCCATAATGGAAGATAGACTATAAAAATAAAACTTTGGTTGTATATTGGGAAGTGGTTTTAATTATCTTTCAGGGGAGGGTTTGTTAAAACAATGAACAGAGTTGATCTTTAAATTTACTACGTGGTAAAACAGGGAAGCGATTGTTCGCCAAACGTACAAAGTACATCTTGAAGTTTTATTTCTATATTAAGAAGGCATACAGATGTAACTACTTCTTAAATAGAAGGCGGAAAAAACCCCTAAAACCAGTCCCAAATCCCTGTGACTCTGAACTGGAAAGCATTTTAGAGATGGGTAAGTATTTAATTGGCAACGGATAGGGACCTGGGGTAATGTTATTTGTTTGCGTATGGCTTCCAGGGCTGCTTGTAGTGATCCTGGGACAGTGGGGCCCAATCCTGTGAACAGCTTCCTCCGGTAATCCCAGTGATGGCAGCAGGATCCTCGTGTGAGCAAAGGTTTCCAACGCGAAAAGTTTTCGGGACTGGATTTGTGCGGTTGGGGTTGCGTGTGCGGTTGCTGGGGGGGTGGTTCTGCCCCCCATCAGTCTGACTGCACTTGAGCTGCAAGGTGAAAGCTCACCAGTTTTCCCTTAGACTTCTTGCCCAGAAATTGAGCATGTATGGAGGGTAGAATCCTTGAAAAATCCTTTAAAAAAAAAAAAAAAAGGCAAAGCACAATGAAGTATTAGTAGTAAGGAAGTGAAGCAGAAAATGAAAATTAATGTAAAAACCAAGCCTTCTGTTTTGAGACTGGCTTTTCTTTGAACTGATTTCCTGAGTAAGTACTAATTTTTTTCTGCTATAGGGAGCTTGATGAATTAGTGGCCTTTCTCTACCTCTCTGCTGCTTCTTTTCTTCTTTTTTTTTTTTTTTTTTTTTTTGCTCAAGGATAACCTTCTAACATATCGAAACTCCTTCTGGCTGCCAAGAATGTATTATCCCACAAACCAGTAGACCAACATCGTGTGTTTAAAATAGCGATTCTGGGCAAATGCAACGTTCTGTGGTCCTATTACTGACATCTGGTTCAGTTTTCCTTCACTTGTATATTGACCAGTATTCTTTATTGCAAAAACACAGCCCCTATTTAGGAAAGTCAGCATTTTTTTGGACTGGATTGTATTCAAGCTCTTCCCAATAACAGAAAAGTTACCAAAAAATTTCTTTATTGGCAGCAGTAAATATCTGTATTCAAAATAGTCATTATGGGCTCAGATACAAGAGAATTGTTTTTAATTTGCAGCAAAGTTTATCTGTTTAATTTTCTTAAAAATGCTGTTATCCCTTGGTTCAGAATCTTGTATTTTGAGTAATCTCTTCAAATCTTTGTGTTTGGTTATGGCTTTGCCAATAGCAATTTTCACCCTGTTTTTGCAAAACATTGAAGCCCCAGGTGTTAGCAGGAAGCATACGAGGAACAGGCAAGAAACTTGAAGAAGTGAATGGCAGCTTGGAGTCAGGCACTGCATGCAGAAAGCAAGCTAAAATCTGTCCTTTCTGAAGGATGTGTTTGATAGAACCATCTTACGAAGATGATGATACAAAACTAGAAATTTCTACTGAAGCTGACAGAAAGACTGCTTTCCTTTGGGTAAGGAATCTTGAGCAATGATATCTAAACTGTTAGGATATTAATTGTAAAAGGGTGGTTTTGCTGAATCAGTAAAGACATCTAGTGTTTTCTTCTGGACTATGTGCTAGAGGAAACTATGAAAACAAAGGGGAAAAATAAAGCTCTTAAAAAACAGATAAATATATTCATGTATGGTTTACGTACATACTTGCTGGCTGTGGTAGTCTTAAAATTGCTTATCTATTATTGAAGTCAGTTTGGAAGGCAGGTCAGATCTGTTCTTTCGTTCTTCAAACTGTTTAAAATCCTCAATGGGAAAAAAAGAAAATAAAAAGACCTCTCTCCCCCACTACAGGCTCTGGTATGTCTGTTTATGTTGCAGTGGGGTAAATGAACCACGTAGAAGCCCAGTGAGGGGTTTGTACATGCATTTTTGTTTTTTTAAAAGGTGTGATTAAAAAAATCCAATCTGTCTCATGCTCTGCTCTTATATGAGGTTGCATGTGTGCATTTGTATATACTCTGCTGGTATTTTCCAATTGTGTTGGCCAAATTCTGCTTTTAGTTATGGTTAGGCATCTCTCCTGACTTTGGTGGTGTCATATGAGCCTGACATTTTTCGACCAGACGTGAAGGCCCCCCTGCTCAAAGAGAATGCATATGAAATATATCAGCCTTTCTTCTGCTGGCTGGTTATTTAAACATGGGTAACTGAATTATTGTGAAACAAATTCTGGGACTGCAGCTGCAAAAGCAGTAATACAGTATATTTGTAGTGATGTTTCTACGCCATACCTTCTAATTTCCCAGTTGATTTCCAGTGCAGACAGAAAGTCTAGAATGCATGTGGTATGTTCCTCATCATATATTTTATAAATGTAAAATAATGATTTGTCAATTACTGTTTCTATTATAGAGATAAAATTAGGTATTTGGGACTCTCATGATTTCTTGAAGACCTCTTTCCTTTGGCTGTACTGAACATTGCTGGCTAGGAGCGTCATTGAGCGGTGTTACGTGAAGTCGCTTCTGGTATCGTCTCTGAAACCCGGGCTGTGCGGTGTGAATATCGGTACACTGTATGCTTTTAGAGCCAATGTTGGTTTATGTTGTGTTGTCTTTCCCAGCAGTCCTGCTTTCTCAAATGGTAATTGAACAGCAGCAGTCGAAATACTTAGCTGACGGAGAACCCCTGGACACTCCATGGGCAGTTATTCAAACACTTTCTGAACCGGTTTGCCCCATTGCTGATTTATTCCAGATCCATTGCGAGGAATTTAAAAAATGCAAACTGTAGCGTAGAGTTCATAGCGTGGCTCACAGTTCTTTTTGGTTTGGTTTTGTTTTTATAAAGCAGCCCATTCCAAAATGCCATTTTTTAAAAGCAATTTTGGGGGGAAAGTCCTTCTCTGGGAGGCACACCCTGAGCAAAGGAAATGGTCCCTGCGATACGAGGTGATAATCTCTGGGCAGTTCCTCCGGTGACTCCCAGGTGCCCCGTGCCAGGTTACATGGGGAGGACCGCTTTCCGACCCCCCACCGCCCAGGCTGTCCTCCTGGTTTTCATAAAGAGAACTGCATCTTTACACAGCTTTTCTCAAGCGTGGGTTGGGATTTGCTTTCCACGACTACCGATTTCAGAAGAGCTAATGCTTGGTAGGCAAATAGTTTTAGACCTTCTCAAGTAGCTCTGCTTTGTAAATTGGCAACCTTGGAGGAGTAAAGGGTAATCCCTGAGCAAACTTGAACTGGCTGTTACTTGGGGCAGGGAGATTGAGGTCATTAATGCTGTAAAATACTGTTCAGCTGTATTTTTGTGCTTACCTTTGGGTGGTAGGATTCACAGCATGAAAAAGAAAGTTGTTACTCAGCAAGACGCGAACTACTAAATATCTGAAGAAAATGGGGAAAAGACCAAGTTATGGTGGGCAAGTACATTGACTGTGTTAGCAGTCTTCATTGGTGTTGACTGACATTCATATAAAATCAAAGATCTGCGTATTTCTGCATTTATGCTTTCTGGACAAAAGCATTCCCTTGATGATACTTTCATCTTACATATAGTACATTTGTGGGTGAAGAGCCTGTAAGTAAATCAAGTTTGAGGACTTAATGAACTAGAAGTAAAACCATAACCAGAGAAAGAGCTCAAAAAACCCCCCACTATAAAGAAAACAGTGCAAGATGTGTCAAACATAGCTTTTTTAAGAGTGAGTGTTGCTATAGTTCTCAAGCAGGCAAATGGTTACTTCTATCAAAGACAGTATGTCCATTGTAAGCCACAGTGCCATTTGATTTATATATGTGCACCTATGCAAATGCCAACAATAGTAGTCTGGGAGCAGTTCCTTGGTAGTTATATACATTATATGGAATGCTTGTTATGACCTCTGGCAATCCCCAGCATGCATGATGACATGCTTGTACCTGAAAATAGGTGATAAGACTTTCTTTTAAAATTTGTAAAAGTATTATGAATTGCATTGCATTATATATATAAGAATTTATTTTTTTTGCTACAGCCTTCTAAGGTATATGGGAGTCTGAATAGCTGATAAAAATTATGGGAGAGGGTGCAACGCCTTGGCATAAGCAGCAGCTGTACACAGCTTAGGGAATGTGAGGTGGCAGTTTCTTCATCCCGATGCCTCCTGTAAGAAGGCAGTATGTATAGATCCTGCGCAACAGATGCTTTGGAAGAGAATGACAGGCGGACTTCATGAACGGAGGACATAATTCATTCATAGTAAGTACAAGGTCTGATGTACTAGTGTTGCCTTTGCCATGTCATTTGCATGCGATATATATTTCTATATGAACATGTCAAATTCTAAGATCTTTACTCAAACGTAAGGTCTTTATTATAGCAGATTAAAAGCAGAATAAGTTCTAATGAAGCCAGATGTAATAGGAACTGAATATGTCCCTTGTTCTTACATTCTACTGGATTTTGTTGTTACCTTGTTAAGATTCAAAATGTGTCTTCAGGATTTGGCTGGCTGAAATGATAGATTAGTCATTGTGGAGGATTTTATGGCTAATACATCACTTTTTTTTTTTTAGGAAGGGATGATATATGCCTTTTCTGGAGGGCATTTTTATCATAGAATCTGCTTTAATTTGTAATGTAGTTTCTGATCCTCTCTGTGGTTAGAGAATATGTGGAAACATCTATGCCTGGTGTAGACTCTGTCATCTCTCATGTCTTATTGTCCTCCTTGGTGGTGTGTATTTTGAATACTTTAAGTTACTATAGCTTTACTATTTTAAAGCCTGACTCTTGAAAGTAGAGATCTTGTAAGAACCCTGGCTTGTGGATCTTACTGTAAGAGATCTATTGCCAAGTTTAGTGGAACTCCTTAGCATAAACAAGAGTGGCAAAATTTAAACATTTATGTGAGGAGCCAGCTTGACTCTACATTTAAAAAATCTAAGTGTGCAAGATTATGAAAAGGTGTGTTTTCTTCACCTTATTCTCACCAACAACTGAAGACATCTACCCTCCATGTCTAGGTGAACTTCTGGAAGGAATAAAAGACCAGTATCAAATGGTAGCCAACTCTTTCCCTCTATGTCATGATCCTAACGTACTTTTATTATACTTTGAGATCCTAAGGCTGTGTTGATCTGCTACATGATTATAAAATGCTCCAGGACACCTGTGTAAATAGCAAACAGAGGGGCTTTTTATAGATACTAGATCTTAGATAAGTGGCTCTAAGAAGTAATACAGGATCCCAGCTGTAAATCCCTTCTATACATACCATGTATTTTTGGTTGTTTGTTTATTATGAGAAGTACGGAAGCTGTTCCTCGTAACATAATTTTTGTAAGGCTTGCATATGTAAATATTAAATTTTCAAATATTAAATGGAGAAGCATTAGAGAAACCACTAAATGAGTAGCTTCACATTCCTCATTCCCGATTCTGAAGCTGATTTCCTTAAATGTTGCTCCGCTAACATTCAAATCTGTGTGCTGTTTAAGCCTCAGAGAGGAACTATGCAATCCCTCAGCCCTGGCCCTCTCTGGGTGTAGATCTCAACCAGCAATCTTTAATGGTAACAGATGTTTGCTGGAATCCTCCTCAGGGCGCTGCTGTTCTGGGTCAGGAGCTTGTGGTGTTAATCAAAGCACCCTGTCCGTCGGTGCCCACCGAGGATCTGGCCCTCTGCAGGGACCATATTTTTCAGGGAGGTAATTCTGGTGTAGGATTCCCCTGGGATAAAATCAGCAGGAACTATCCCATCTCAACTCTGTCCGATAGTAGGAATGTCCTAGTACAATTAACTTGGCTTGCGTTAATAAGAATAGACTAGAATCTGGAGGGGGGTATTTTTTGTTGTTGTTTTTTTTACAAATCAGCTAACTTGTGAGAAGGAAACTGGTTCCAGTGGTCCTTGGTAGGTACAATTCTGGGCTGCTGAAGCATTACAATCCTGATTCCTGACAAAATGTCCCTGAAATCTACAGGAAGATATATTAAATAGTTCCCCCTCTATACTTCACTGGGATCATAAGGAACTACAGTGGTGAGTGAACTGTTGTTTACCAGTATTTATGGAGGAAGGTTGTTTTACATTATTGCTTTTTAAGTGCTTAATAGGGCACCTATTAAGAATGAATCATGTTTTTTCTTCCGAAAATAGGGTGAGGAAAATTGAGGCGAGAATACAAAAATGTGGATGTGGCAATACTGGCATGATACTGTTCCTGTTTGTACAGTGTTAGCAGATGATTCTGCAACCACGTAGCTGTAATTAATAGTCTGTGTGTGGCGTGCAGCCGACTGACCCATGACTTCCCATGGAGTCAAGGTTTCCTTCTCCAGCCATTTCTTGCAATACAGTGACGAATAAATGAGTCACGTGGGACACTTTAGTCAAGCACCTCAATTAACAAGAAAGTGCAGGGTAAATCCAGTGGCATTGATGAAACTTCTGTTATAAAGAAGCGGTGTACAAAGAAGTAATTTAGATTCCAGGTGCTTTGAATTTCTTAAACTTAAATGATCCATAAGTAAACTAGTTATTCATGATCTCATTATCACCCGAACTGAAATTTATTCAATGGTGATGATATACCCTTTACTTCGTAGGGGCAAATGGGCAATAATATCAAACGTGCTTAGTTTGGACACAAAAACACGTTATGCAGCGTGGCTTATAGGACTTGAAGTGGCAGACCCATCAACGTATTAGAATAAGTAACAATATGCCACAATTAATTAATCCAAGAAGATTTTTTAGTGATTGTTAATTTTTTCCCCAGTACTCAGACCGATTTGTCATGTTGGTGTTTATTAATTTAACATTTGATCTGAAAAAAATTCCCCAAACTTCAAAGTTCAGCCTGTTCTTTAAGAGCAATCCAAAAATATGTTTCTTCAGGCCCCAGGCATTTCTGAAGTAGCTGAAGTTAAACAAAAACCATTTCTCTCCAACTCTGCAAATGTTCTAAAAGCTTTAAAGTGGTTCCTCACAGGGAGCCGGAGCAGAGAGGGAACCCCTGGGTTATTTTTGTTGCTGTGCAGTGGCACATGGTTTCCTGGAGGAAAGCTCCAGAATTATCGCTTTTCTGTGTGTTTGTGTATGTTTTTCCTTCCTCTTTTCACCGCTGTCACTGGACTTCTCTCTATCCCTGTGCTTGGATCCCCTGTTGAGAAAGTCTGGAGAAGGTAAGGGTTAGATCATCCTTCCAGCAAGGATAAACTGAATTCATGTCTGAATGAGAAGATGACTCATGTCGGATGTGATTTTTTCCTAAGCTCCGTGTTGGAAGGGATGAAGAAGGACTTTCTTTTCTTGAGGAGCTGCACCACCACGCTGGGGTCTGAGCAAAGTATTTCCTTGGTGTGTTTCACTTTCATAAACCGTGTTTTTGCTCTGCAGTAAAACAGCATTGGTAAACCAGTCTGTATTTTGCTGGTTCCTTTTGCTGTTATAACGGCATCCCTGAGGTTACGAGCGCTGTTGAGAACTCTTCGCTGGAGTAATTTTGGTGTGGTCTTAATTCATTTTCCCAAGCAAAGACTGGTATTCGCATAAGATGACAACATGGCTAATCCGCCTTAAGTGCAGGCTCTGAACGTATATTGGCATTTCTAAGGGAATTGCTTCATTACTTCGAGGAGGCCCAACTCAAACTAGTAATTCTGCATCCAGTTTGGTTAATATTTGTGTTTGTTTAAAGCTTTTCCATTTACAGTTCACTTCTGGAAATTTCTGCCACTGCATCCTGCCTAGTGAGAAGCCCTGTCAGCTCCCAGCGCTGTTTTAAGTGGACTAGAGCTCTTTTCACGACTTGGTTGTCACGTAGTGCGTCTCGCAGCGGGGAGTCACATTAACTTCTCCCAGACAATTGCATTGTATGTTAAAATATGCGCCCTTGCACTTACATCATACGATAGCTAGTTGTGCCACATCACAGACAAGAGTTTGACATATGTTGCAAAATAAAAGTTGCCAGTCATGGACACTTTTTTGGGTGTTTTCATCTCCAGCAGTGCTGTCATGATCTCTACCAGCAGATCGTCTCCCGCTGAGAGCATAACACAAATACCGCCAACACCCTGCTTCCAGATGTGTTACATGGCATCGAACCAGTGACAAATGATGCTATTTCCATCTTGCATGATAACTGACAGCAAGGAGGGCACCTTGATATCCTCAAGCATCAACACGCTTATTAAGCTTTTTGTATGAGAGGCCGGTGGCATTAAGGGATGGGGTTTGTTTTCTGTCACTACTCAACTGCTTTTCGCCAGCCGTGGCCTTGCTGAAACCAGCCCTGGCCCGGACCCCTGGCATGGCCCAAGCTCCCAAACCCCTAACCAGCCCCTGAATTCGTGTGCTCGGCAGCTTTGGTTTGCACAGGCGCTTTTCCCGGAGAGCAGGGGGAGATCCACAGCCCCCCCTCCGGCCACGCCGCCCTCCCGCGCTGCCGCAGAGCATCGTCCTGCCCTGGGAGCCGGGCTGGGAGGGCGAAGGTAAAGCAACGCACCGGCAGGGAGGGTTGAGCGGTGGGGTGCAGAGCGGGGCATCATGCTGGTGTCATGCTAATAACGTTGGTATGTTTTCTACCACAAGCATTTAGCCTCCTGCTGATGTCATGGTGCTGATATAACATCCACTGCTATGTGGACCCACAGAGTTCCAACAAGCAGCCTTTGCTGCTGCCTGCATAGCTCTGTCCAAATATGCTCTCTGGCACGCAAACGCTCTCATTTACACCTGTCAATGAAACAGGGAAATACTAAAACTTACATTTTTTGCGCTTGAACGGTAAAACTCGGGTCATGCAGAATGTAGAGGGCCATGCGTTAGTTGTAAAGCTGCCTTAAAAAGAGCCATTCTGCCCAGGAAAAGTAACTTTTGTCCTTGGAAAGTAGTGAACAAAGTGGCATAACCTGAATACTATTTACTAGTGCACTCTTGAGCTCTCTCTTTTGGAGATCACTCTTGTAATGATGAAGAAGCTGAGTTAGGGTAGCCACAGCCCTCTCCATGAGCCAAATGAGTCGTGCTCCCACTGAAATGGAAGTAAAAATATTGGAGTAGTAGTAGGGACTGCAGGTTTGGGCATTCAGTCTCCTTGTTCGTATATTATTGTAGAACAACTCTGCTGTGGTGTTAATACCTTTGCCTTATACTCACAAGAGAAGTAAATGAGCTTTATTTGGATTTTCTATGGAAGAAACAGCAGTGCTGTTTTACTTGTGGCATTTGAATTACCTTTTCAGAGCTTATTTGACTGCCTGCTGCTTTTGAGACGGGCAATAGAGCCAATCTGGTTTTGTATGTTGAATATTTTACAGTAGTAAGAAATATGTAATTAGAAGGGAAAATATTTAAAATAGCTATATGTCTTAATGTCAGTTCAGGTTGGCATTTGTGCATGCAGCTTCCCTTTTCTTTTTCTTAGTCATTAATCATTATTAGTGGAGATATGTCAGAACTTATAGTTAGATTCAACTCTTACTGTGTTTCTCATTTCTTGGTAAGTTTTGTGTTCTGGAGCTTTATGTAAAAAAAGTTAAGCTGCTTTGGGTTTTGTTTTCATGGTGTAACAAAAAGTGACTTGTGGCAATAGATAATTATAACAGATAGTCTGTTTTCCTCTGGGAGGCTGAAATAATACATTGGATAATGCATTAGTGATGATGCTTTATCTGCTGTAGCCACCGGTGTGAAAAAACTGGACAAGGGTTTCACATCTTTAAATCTCTGATGCTGCATGAGATAATGTTGCTATGAACCCACCATCCATTTCTAACATGGATCTCCTTTGGGCTCAGCAGTTAAAACTGTTAAAAAAAAAAAAAAAGGAACGGAACAAACCAGATGAAAATAGACCAAGAAGGTTACAGGTTACAATTAGCCTAATCAGGAAATCACACTGTGCAGGCTCTTTTCCCTTTTCCTCCTGTTGGTGCCAAAGGAGCAGAACATCCTATATTGGGGAGAGAATTCCACTATCGTTGGGCAAATACTTTTGAAAAGCTCAAGGAGCGTCACCTCTTGAACTTTCCTTTCTTGGTTATTTTAACTTGAAAAGACTGTAATCCTGGTATAAACCTTATGAAAGCTGGACTGCAGGTAGGGAGGTTTGAATAGTTACCCAGGCACTCGCTCCCAGGTCGGTGTCCCCCTCAGTTGCACATCATACGCGCGGTGTCCTAAAGCCAACCCGCTGTTCATCACACACAATAGTTCTGGCACCAAGGATGGGGAGATGAGTGAATCCGCAAGATGGTTAAGACATGGCTTTGTAGCTAATACAAAATCTTGCCAGTTGTCTGGAAAAAATGTCACAGTGGGTAGGCTGTAAATGCAACTGTATTTTTACCTACTTCTCTGATTTTTTAGAAAAGTGATTTCAAAACAAAGCCTTTAGTAGAACTCAAGCTGACTTCATGGCTACGTTTTCTTTTCTTCCTCTCGGCATGATATTGCATCCATGGTTTACTAAGTGGTGCAATTTTGATTTTTCTCCTCATCACAAGTCTAATGGGTGAATGGTGATAAGTTTGTAGCTTTGGAGAGATTTTCTTGGCAGTTTCAGTCTGTATTTCTGACAGGAAATCATTTTCTCCCTTGAATTATGATTGCTGGGTTACGTGAGTGCAGCCTAACCACCGCTCAACTGCTGTTTGTCTGCTGTCTTTCTGGTCTTATGAGAAGGCCAAACTGCCCCAATGCAAAACATAAAATTAGATGAATGCTGCAGGAAGGGAATAACAACATCATTTTCTGTGATCTCCTGCGATTTTATTTTACCACTTCTTATCTGAAAAACATCTTCAATCCCACTTGGAGTCAAGAATTAAATTTGTTTAGAGACAGTTCTTCCCATATATGGAAAACAAATGGAACTGACTCCATTTATGTGTTTTTTTTAGTGGAAGATCAGTATGTACTGCTACAGATGTTTGCAAATGAGCAAACTAGCAGAATATGTGGACCTCATCTTAGATCTACAGAAATTTGCCCCGTAATGTGGCCTGTATCATTTGGCTAAACTTTGTGCAGTCCACATCAAATGCATAGTACTGACCTTTCAAGGGTATAGACCTTAAATTTGGGGTGGTGTTCATCTGTAAATTGCTGTGGGTCCTACTGCCCTACTTGCTCCTGAAAATGGATAAATTTAACTCTTTGTATTGGAGGCAAATCCAGTGTTTGGAGGTAAATGATTTAATGTGAAATATTGTTACAGTTTAAATTTATAAAAGCGAGCAAGATCATTTGTTTTAATGATGACTAGCTGTGTAGATGGACAGACAGACAGCAAACCCCATCTCTTCTAGCACAGTTATGTCCCCAGTTTTACTGTCAGCACCCTGGGCCCATCGCTAATGCTCCGGGCATGGCTGTCGGCAGCGTGCGGGCGGCAGCGCGGGTGCATCTCCTCTTGCAACTTGCAAAGCTGGTGAGACAGACCACTGAAGAGGAGCAAATAGAGGAAACCATGACTTGAAAAGCGTAAAAGTCTCACCTAACCAGTGCCAAACACAAAGCAGGACTACCGTTTCTATCCTAACTTTCTTCCCAATGCTGTTTAATGAAAATCAGCATGGTACTCGTGCGAGTAATGGCTGAGGAACGAGAGGGAAGAGGGGCTCAGCCCTGCTCTGCCGAAGCCCGGGGAAGCTCCGTCCTCGCCTTCTGCGGGCTCCTGGCCGCAGAAAGCTACAGCTGTCAACTTTGATGCTCTATTGAACTTGCTAATGTAATTGTAAAGATCATCTTGAAGTAATTTGATTTTTGTCTTCGTAAAGTCACGCAAGTGTTGCTGATTTGTGTACTTGCTGTGTTTATTTTTGTTGCAAGTTCAGTTCTAGTCCATTTAATCAGTAGGCCAGAGGGTCATCTCCCCTCTCCCGGCGCCAAGCCATCAGTAATTTCCCCATGCAAAGTACAGTCGGCTTCAACAGCGGGGAGCGAGCTGTGCCCTTCCTCAGCGGGCGCTGAGCCTCCCATGCACCAGCCCCGGGGTCCCTGCCCAGCGCCTCTGGGCACTGGTGACAGCAGCCAGAGCAGAGTCTAAATCCCCATTGCATGGGCCCTGCTGTCACCTGGGAGATGTAAGACCACGTTAATGCAAAAAAATCTTGTTAATTCTCATGAAATGCATGCAGTTATAACCCTGTTAACAGCACAGTATTCATTAACTGAGTGGTGCTTGGATTAGGTACTTATTTAATTTCCCTAACACATGTTCATAACCCATAGCAACTCAGAACATGGCGTGCTCCAGAAAAACTGCAAATGAAAACTGAATCAGGAGTCCTGTAGATTTTCTTAAGGAAAGAAATTCTTCACCCTGACTAGTCCAGTAGTGTCTAATCCCTGTCCCTAATCGTTTTGAAGTCCTGCCCAGTGATGCAGCCTGTGTTTTCTCCGAGAAGAGGAAAGGTCAGCAGGCTGAGGGAATTTAATACATGAAATCTGGACTATACCTCTAGCTCTTCCAGATAACACGCTTCTTAAAGGCTGCCAGTCTCACATTTCTGCGTGAACGCAGAGGATGGACGGTATAAAGTGGGGTTTTAGGGAAAGAAACACACAGAAGGCTGAGTCAACGTAATAGTAAAGGTATACATTAATAAGCATCTTATAACTAATTGTTTCTGGCTCAAATACAAGCAATACAAGCTCTAGTCCTATTTATTGTTCTTGAATTAGACTTGCCTTTACTTGGGAACATTTTACTTAACAAAGTAGGTTGATTTTTATCAGATGAAGATGGTTTTTGTAAAACACTGTTCTGACATAGAAGTGATTATCATAAATGCTCTCCCGACACTGGAATTTTTCTGTAATGATAAAAATTTTCATGACAATGGGATGCAGTATGTTAACATGGGTTTTACAAGCATTCTGAGTTTCCTAAAATCCATAGGAGATCATCAGATCACGCAGTCTGTGTTTCCCAGACTGTTAAGAGTAGTCTGCCCAGCACAACTCGGAGAATGAGTTAAGTACTCAGAATACTATAGCTGTAGTGCTGAGGTGCTCCACACAGGCTGATTAGGGAAAAATCAGGCAATTAAACTGCAGGTAAAGAATAGGGAACCCCTAATGCTGCTCTTCGCAAGACTTTGTTGGTAGCTGTGAGCTGCTGCAATAGGGTTTGCTCAGATGGATGTAGCAGCAAAGTGCCCCGTGGTGCAGAAGAAGATGAAGCTCCCCCAGCCCTACTCACCTGGTTTGGGGAAAGGATTCCTGGTGGCCTAAGAGAGGATTCTTTGTACTGCCTCAAACGCATCCCTGACCTCTCTGGTTTTGGGGTTTTGGCTATTAAGCAGGGGTAGGGAAGCAGGAGAGGAGAGGAGTTATTTCTGACCTGTGTGGATGTCCAGCTAAATCCCTAATGCCTGACAGTGATCCAAGTGTGGGTCTGCAGGAGTTTGGAGGAGTCTGTGGGCAGTACGGGCAATCCTGTTCTTATTATGTAATGTTATTATTAGAAAAAAGAGAGTAAATGGGAGTGGTAAAGGCATGCTGGAGCTGCAGGGGGGAGGATGTGAGGACAGTGCCTTACAGCGGGGCCCTGCACCGAAGGGCTCTCCTGAGTCTGGAAAGCAAACCTGCGACGCTGCCCCGGGCTGAGGGTGCCGAGTGGAAAAGTTAGAGTGTGTCTGTCTGTCTGTCTGTCTGTCTACATTTCATTTCAGATGATGTATCTGCAAGGCTGGAAAGTCATCACCAAGAGATTGTTCTTTTCCATGTGTTAGTACCTAAAATCATCAATCAAGACACCTCTCAGCTGCTTCCTAACTCCCATGCCTGGGAGCGAGCAATGGGCTTAGATTGGTAAGTAGATGGTGAGATCAAATATGCAGAGTCCATCACATCGTCTTAAATGATGTTTATGAGCAAGTGCCAGAGTTTGCAGTATAAATCCAAAGACTTAGAGGAGCGCTGCTGAAATGTTTGCTCACGGACAACGAATAAATTGGTAGAAAGCAAAGTATAGTAAAATATGAGCCTCTCAATTTAATCAAAATTCTTTCTTAACCTGTTGTCCTCAAGTAGTCCTGGTTTTGAGTTGAATCAATACCACCTTATTTTGCGACAGTGACTACTCATTCTATGTGGAAGTTTTACTTCAGTGATTATACATTTAGTGGCACTCTAAGTGCATTGAATAAAATATAAAACCAGTATTCTTAAATAAGTAATAAAAATCAGAGAAAACAAACACTTTTTCCGAACTGGGGTGTGTTCACCAAACACCTTGTTAGTGCGTTTCTAATTTTTTGCCACTGGTGGACTTGCATCCTTCAATACAAAGAACCACTACTACAATTTTATTTTTTAATTTTGATTTTAGAAAACAGCTGTGTGATTTGGGATTGGCTTTAGGCTTTAGTAGGATGCTGTTGTAAACTGTGTCGTCATCGTGACCTTGATCCTGCGGCTGGCACATGCGCTCGAGTTAGCAGTGTTACATGCGAAGAGAGAGAAATCTGGTCTTTCTCAAAAGATAGTTACCTATGAACGATGTGGATGTTGTTAAATATTTCTGTGCTGCTACAGATCAGGTTTAAAAGAAAACCCTTTCAAACCTTTTTTTTTTTCATCACTGAATTTGAACAAGCTGCAATCTATGCACCAAGTAGCGTGAACGATACTCTGCCTACTCGTCTATGCTTTTACAAAGCACAAAGGCTCGTACCAATGCGGATAAGAATTATTTCATGCACAATGCCTTTTCAGTCTGACTTCTGTTATACAGAGGTATTTGAACTTGCAGGGTACTAAGAGAAAACACATGGTCAGCTGAAACATGAGAGAGCCTTTTAAGCAGCGTGTCTTTCAAGTCCGCAGCCATTCCCCATTGGTGTGGGAGCCGTCAGCTCGCCGGCGAGGGCGAGCCCTCGGCAGTTGTCTGGAAAGTCACCAAAGCCCGGGCGCGTCGGGGAGCGGGTGGGTTACCGGGAGGTAAAGCCCTTCCGAGTCAGGGCTAGGTTGGGGCTTAAGGTAGTGGTGGGCTTCCAAGGGCGCCGTCTTGGTGAAGGAGCGGACTGGATCACTACGAGGTTCGATGGCGTTTCTGTAAAAGTAGCGTCCTGGCTGAATTCCAGCTTAATTAAGGTGGAGTGGGAAGAGCTGACGGCTCTGTGTGTCTCCCACCTACTTTCTGCTTTCATTGGTAGAAATAGCCAGTGAAAGGAACATGTTTTCTTTCCCCGTGTAGAAGCCTCAGTTTAGGGTGGAGGTGCTTTTCTTTGACTTCACAGGAGACTTTGATGATGTGCCAAGCTTAAAAAAAAGGAGACGCTATTTTCCTACTATACTCTATGTCTTAGATCTGATGAGAAAAAATGATTTTCTTAAATTGCATGGGATGTTTGTGGGATTTGATCCCTGGGTAATAGCATGTGGTTTTAGGGCTCTGCATGTCTCATTAGTTTTACATAACCTCTTGCTCTTTCCTGATACCGCATCCCCCAAACTTTTCATCCTTCTCCCACTTACGTCCCTATGCCTTGCGCTGTCACCACCCACCCCCTCTGTTTGTAAGAACATCTTCCCATTTTTGTAGTAAACAGACACTTACTTTTTCTTTCTTCAGGAACTGCCTTTATAATAAATCCTTCCTTCAAGACTTCTGTTGGTAAATCCCTTGGATCTGTACATATCTGATGCTAGACTTTCAAGAATCTGGTGGTTATCTGTTATGTACTATGCTGTCAGCACACTTAAAGACCTAAAAATATTTTATTAATGTAGGGCTATAGCACAATTCAGTAACAGTGTCTACCCAACAAAGAGCAGAGCATGTAATGATATATTTGGGACACAATGTCCCAGTCGCAGCACATTTTGTAGTGTGGTCAATCTATACTTTCCTTGGGGAAGGAAATAAATGTGAACTATGTACTGTACAGAGCTGAGAATGTTGCTGGTACTGGATAAATTGCAAAACAATATAACTGCTTCTCCAGCACTAATGATCAGAGCCATCCCCAATTATGCTAGTGCCTTGGGCAAAGAATTTTTATAGTGTTGCTACTCCAGCTTAAAAGACCACACTATCCGCATCCTAATGCAGCCATGGCTATTGCCCGGCTAACATCAAGAGCCTGCTTCTTAGGCGGCATCAAGGTACCAGCACATCTCGTTCGACGCTGCTGAAGTCACTTATAGGTAAAGAGGTTTCTGTTGAGGGCAGAAAGATGTATTAGCCCTAATTTTGAAGTGATTACAACTGAGCATGAGAAATCTTTTTGTTTCCACTCCACTTAGCAAAATGCAATCAATTCCATATTTTCTGTGAAACAATACTCTAGATGACATCACAAACCCAGCCTAATGCCTGCAGTCCCGGGCAGATTTGGTTGGAGACAGATTTTCCATGTAGCCATTTTGTACAGCCTCAGGACACAACCAAAAATCCCAGCTCTTTTGAAGGCAGAGAATAAATAACTTTAAATTTCTCCCATTGAATTTCGACATGTTTCTTTTATTGCAAAACTTGGATTTTCATGCCCTTATTTGAATTGTACATTAAAATCTGTTACTTGCCAGCATCCCACCCACATATAGTACTACGTCTCATGGAAGTCATCACTTAGTTGGAAATGTGTGCACCATATGCATACTCTCAACTCCAAAAGTAGCACCCAAGGGTTTTTTAAACTCAGCCCATAATCTACAGACACAGTAAGAAAAATATAAAAGATAAAAGAGAAAATTTTAAGATGCTATAAAATCTTTTAGAAACTATTTTAAACCTCCCTCTGTTATAAGGAATCTGAGGAACATTTATTTTTCTCCTCAAACAGGAGAAAAGATAGGAGACTGTCCAAAAACTTTTGCAAGCATTTTTATTGCATTGCAGGAATAGGAAATGGGAGGCTTGGAGGGAGCGGGGCGGGGGGTGTTGTTTGTTTTCCTAGCTAGAGATATCTAAAAGTTTGGAATCCTTATGAATAACATACACATTGACATATTTCTGGTTGGACAGTATCAAACTAGCAGACTGTGTGGAAGCTCCTAATCGTACATCAATATTATAACTACGCCATTTAAAAGAATGCTGCATATAATGCTGCTGCTGATACCTTTGTAGCAGCTGCAGTTACTCTTGCTTAATAGAGAAGGGTTTCCTAGTCGTACATAACACTTCTGCAAATCAGTCACCTGCTTTAGGACCCACTGTAGCCTGCGGTTCTTTGACAGAGAGAAAGGGAAGCTGCCCTGGAGAAATTACTTTCCCTTTCTGACACTGTGCGTTAGACGGGAGTTTGTTATTCTTTTGAAAATGACTTAAATATTACAAAAAGGACTAAGGTAAAAAGAACGTTTATAAAAGGAGTTCAGAAACAAGAAGAGGCAACATGGGTATCAAATATCTGCATTGTGGATAGTTCTGGTCGGGTAACATTTTACATCCTGCTGGCTCCGATCTGTGTGACTACACGAGGTAAAAGGCGAGGGAAAGTCAGGCAAGTAGCATTAAACAAGGTTCACTTTATTTTGATAGCTGTGTGTGCATCTTTTGTTTGAAGCAAGAGATCAAAACCTAATGCCATCACCATATCTACGTGTTCCACCTGGTTACTTTGCGTTGCTACTTAAAAAAACCCAAACCAAACCCACAACAACAACAAGATAAATGCACTTTAGGAGATGGAAGCAGCTGGGGTCAGCACTAAAACAATTGAGCACATTTTGGTAACTACTGGCCTCAGTAACAGGTAACTGGTGCCAACCATACTGGTGACGTGGGCTCGGCTTACTGCTCACAGCTCGCACTCTGGAGAGGCTCTTGGTCTTTACTGAAACTGTTTTTCTCTCCTCATTTTAGCTCTCAGTCACTGCATTTGTTTATGTGTTTTTGCTGTTCCAGGCAATAGCTCATTATTTAATCAGGAAAACTTTTTTGGTAGTTGTTGTTTTTTGTTTTGCTTATTTGTTTAAGGGCACACTCATGTGTCATTCATCAACTTGAAACTGGGCGGGGGGACAGTTTCTTCTCCTTCTTTTCAAGTTTCGTAAATGATTTTGGTGACTCTCTAGCAACCCCGCTGGTGACAGTCACCTGCACACTCGTTATCTTCGTCAGTTTTCAAGTAAGAATTTCCAGGGAGTTGTTAATTAAATCCCTGAAATGACTGGGCCTTGTCTGAAACTTATTTATACAAAAAGCACATCTCATAGACAGCTATTACAATTAAATTATTACATGTATTAAAATACAGCCAAATGCTCTTAAAAACTTGGAACACGTGTAAGTACAGATGTTCAGATCCTAGACTAAGGGTTTGGAAGAATTTGTTCTTACAAGAAGATTGCTCCATAGCTGCTCGCTACAGCTCTTACGCATCTCCTCCTGCTGCCCTGGTACCTGTTACTGGCCGACACAGTGCAGGGAAGAAATCACCTCCGGATGGGTAGGGATTCCTGTGTTCCCCAAACCGCTATAATACACCTCTTGGTTTAAATTCCTGTGGCTCGTGGAAGGTGGAGAGCTCATGGAAGGATGTGTGCCTGGAGCAGGGGAAGGAGGTGACCGGCTCCTGCTGCCTCCGCTGTGCCCCCCTGCAGGGTCACTGCTCTTCGGACCCCCTGCCCACGCTGGCAGCCAGCCCTGGCTGTGCTCAGGGGATGCTCGGGACATCAGGGAGGGGACATATCCCTTTCCCTTTGCTATTTATCCTGCTGCAAAGATCAGTGGGGCTTGAGTGAGTGATGCTTTGGTGTCTCCAGGGATCCCAAGGACCCCAGAGCATTGGATGAAGCTTCTCCACCGACTGCTTAAACTACCTCCTGGGTAACTTTATGCCAGAGGAGCATCACAAAATACAATCCTAATACCTCTCAGAGGCTGATAGATTTCTTTGAAGTTAAAAAAATCCACAATGGATTTTTGTGATTAGATAGCTAGACGAACTCTTTGCTGGAATGCTGATTTTTGGAATTCCTACTGTAGGAGTTACTGGTTGCTCCACTTACTGCTCTTACGTTTAGTAACATCACAAGAGTTTTGTGGGTAGTGTCTGTTTTGTTCCTGAGATTGTAGCTGGCTTGTATCTGGAAAGGCAGGCAGGAACCAATAGTTCCCTGGCCTAGCACTAGCTTTAGCGTATTATTAAAATAGTGGTTGTGATTTTCCAACTTTAATTAAAATTAGGTCAAATTCTGAGGCCTTCACACGAGGAAAAGAGCGTGGAGTGCGGTGCTGGCAGCGATGCCAGATGAAGAGCCACCACCTCTCAGCAGGGTAGAGGCAGCCCTGTCCCATGGAGACCTTCCCCTGGAGAATGCTGAGCTTTGCACAGCTCTCGCAGAAGGTAAAGGGAGCTGTGTTTTCTCAGAACTGCTGACACCAAGGCCTCTGTTTTTGCTGATTAAAGAAACACTTAAAGTAGGAGGATGATGAATTATAGAGCCTCATTTAAATATATGCTATTAACACTCCACATTACAAAAATTAGGATGTGTCTTTCTTATGCAAACAAATTCTAAACCTCTGTATTTTAGTCTCCCTTTAAGTTGCTTTTCTTATTGAGAAGGTAAATTTCTGAAACATGATTTGCACTGGGTTTATGTAGTTTGCTTAAGCATTTTCAAATTGAAATGTACTTGAGCTTCTAAGCAATATGTAGAGGGTTCCTTGCCATGATGTTATTACCAGCTGTCTACATTTTATGGGCATTTTGCTCTATCTCACTAGTAGCCATCTTGAGGGTGCTCTCTGCAGAATTTTGTGTATTGACCCAAAAGTTTTGATTTTCTTTTTTTTTGGTGAACTTTATATTAATTTGTATAATTGATGTGGTCTTCGACTGGCCAGAGAAATTTGAGAAGTGGGGAGCCCACTCATCTTTCTGCTAGCTGCCATGATGTGACCCATACGAGTCACTGTGGCTCTTGCAGGGCTGCAGGCTCACTTACAGGCGAGCTGCGCTTGACTTAGAAGAACCAAGTCAATATGGGTGCCCAAATGGTGTAGACATGGGTGTCTCTGCTCATAACTGCTTGGGGGGTCTGGACTGGTTGTTTTACCTGCTCTAAACTATGCCAAGTGGCCCTGGGGACTCCGGGGACTGTTTCAGCAGGTGGGAACCCCTTTATATAGGGAGATGCCTTTTTTCTTGGAACCAAACAAGTGCAGGGGCCCAGCAGTGTTGTATCAGGACATCTGGTACCAAGACGGCCCACCACCCGGCAGCTGGACATACAGTCCTCTTAAGCCCTGATGAAGACATGAAAGTTAAATCATGGCTCTTTTGCTCAGCACGGAACACATCCCATTTTCTGAGCAGCAGAGAGTGCAAATATATTGCAAGAACCCCACGGGCACAGGGATCGTGCTTTGTCCAAGTCTGTACCATGGCTATCGCGCTGTGGGCTCCACTTAAGCTGGTGCCTTGTTCTTTTGTAGACATGGGACATCAGGGAATTAATTTGAAACAAGTTTGTTCTTGGTTATTTCTGTGAGAAAATAGCATAGTCACAGATGAGTGAAAGATCTGATGTCTGTTAAAGCTCCTGTTGAGAAACAGAGTATTACAACTGACTTAATTTGAGTATAGGAATTTGGAGGAAATGTACAAGGAAATACATATAATATATCAAATTATGTATGCCATCCGTGGGGAAAATTTCTTAAGCATTGAAGTCTACATACTTACTGCATTTCTCTTAAGGAAAAAAAAAATTACATTTTCCTTGTAACACACGGTGCTGTATTTGGATTACTTGTGTTCTTTTTGGCGTATTCCTATCTGCGCACTCTTTTTTCAGCAGAGAATTAGCCTGATTAAGAAACAGGGTTCATACCCCTGTATGTTCCTCTGCCATTGGAACTGAATTACGTTTTTAACACTTTATTTATTCCTACCTTATTTACATAATTGGAATTTTTCAGTAATATTTTTATTGCAGAAAGAAAGTGAGAAATTGAGTGTTTTGGCCAAATTAACCTACTTCATGTTAGTTTGGCTAGCATGTTAATTTTCTCAGTTTGATCTGAAATAGCAATTACGTCATGATGAAAGTCAAGCATAGGTTTTGTCTATACATTGCTTGTGTTTATTAGTGAGTTTGGTGTGGGGGGGCTAAATATTATATTCACTTGATTTTTTATTATTATTTATGGCACAGCTCTTTTTGACTGTGTATGCATATATGTATATGCATATAAACACGCACATATGTTATATAAAAGATGGCAGTGTGTGGCAGTAAATACATTTCTTGGCATGAACTTGGAATGTCAGCAATACTCGTGAGTAGCAAATTTAATTCTTGCCAAGCTAACATAAGAAGATATGCAAATATTTAATGTTATATATAGTTGTTTTATGGGCTGCTATCTGCACACGTTCTCTTTATACTGCTTTTGTTGGGAGAGAGATAACTTTTTCTGCAAATTAAAAATCTGAATTAAAATTTTGTGTACCGAGGGGAAGCTGCCATCCAATGACTGGTCTTTTTCCTGAAGAAATCCTTCCTGTTAATGATGGGAATTAGCTCAATTGAGGACAAAGAAAAATAGGGACAGAGTTTGTCTGCTGCTTCCTTGGGTCATATCAAAGTCCAAGCCTGTAAATACTTATGTATGTATTTAACTTTTGTACTTTGAGTACTCTTAATGATTCAAATGAGATTCTTCATGGCAGAGTAGTTAATCATGGGAAAAAATGTTTGCAGGTTTGAGTCCCAAGGCTGTTTTTCCTCTTCAACTGCACCATTTCAACTTTTTTGTATTCTCTTACAGCCCTCATGTGTGGAAGTAGTATGTAATGACCAGGTTATACCATGTCTTAGAAAGCAATAGCAAATTATTTTCATACATAGAAGAAGTGATTATTTTTCTTCTGGGTGTCTATGGTTGATTTAAGTATTCCTTTTAATTCAACTACTTTAAAGCATTGATTAATTATATGGGAGAATGGTAGAAATCCTAAATGAAAATTGCAGGACAGGGCCACTCATTGGAGAAGAATGAAATATAACATGTTATCGTGATGAAGTGGCTGGTTTAATTCTTTATTTTTAAACTTTCATTTAACTCTACTGCACTGTCATATATTCTTTAGGAAAAAATGTTAATGCTGATTTAATATGCATGTAGTAACCAGAATCTTGCAAGCCATTTGTGATGTTTGGGTTGATAGGACCCAGCTGTTAGATGGCATTTATAGATATGCTTAATGCAAATATTTAATCCTGGTTCATCTAAAGATGGTCTATTAAAAAACAAAATGAAACATGATGGATAAAATAGTAACATTTCCTCCCTTAAATGTATCAGATAATGTACTCTTAATTTAGATACTTGTATTTCAAAATGTTGTTTTTTTAAAAAAAATTAAGTAGTGCTCTAAGGGAAATGCAGTGCTTATATTCTCCTGCGTGTTGCACTGCAAGTGGTTTTGTGTGTCGTTGTGGTAGGTAGCACAGTGCTAGAGCAAATGGACTGCCATTTCAAATTAGCTTCTAAGTGCTTTTTAATATCTCTTGGAGATGAAGGGAAAAATGGGGATTTTGTGATTTTCATCTTGATAAACAGGACTGTATTTGCGTAGAATTTATGAAATGCTTCAGTTTAATATTGAGTTTGTTTCATCAGCTATTTATCTGGAGAATTGCTGAGAAATGTTGCACATACCTTTTGGGTTATTTTAAATCGACAGATTTGCTTTAAAAGAGGTTTTAATCTTTATCACATCTGTGGTGGATTTACTACACTTCCTGTAAAATGTTTTCTAAGGTAATGAATATAACATTAACAAAGACTACCTTTTATGTGTCAGTCAACATTACTTGATTTTTTTCCCCTCTTAATCCATTAGCAGTTTTTTTGCTTTTTCCTGAAATATTTTTACTTGAATGCATTTTAAAAAGTAAACCAGATGAGATGATATATTTTAAAGTGAACCACCAAAGATACTTGGATAGTAATATAAACTATAATATTTGTTAAATTTTGATACAAGCATGCATTTAAGTTTCTAGAGAAGTTTTTAAAATTAAAGAAAAGAAAAATGGGTATATGCATTATTACCTGTAGTTTAGAATAGCCTCGTGCTTTGTATTCTGCCTATGTTTGTATCTTTTCTCAGAATATATTAATCTTTTCTGTCTCTCTAGTTTATAAATGCAAGTAAGGAGAATATTATATATGCAAATAATATTACATGGTACATGCTTTCTTACATATTCTCATCATCCATCTGGATAGATGCAGAATGTATATTCTTTATATGCAGCAATTCATACTAGAGTGAAACACTGCTCTTTTGCACTTGTCCAGAGTTGTGGTGGCCTGAGCTTTCTGCCATTACTTTCCCATCTGGAAATTCAATACACCTTCCCATGGGCTGCCTCTTCCCCCACTGCGCAGCTCTGAAAGGTGCTGGTGGGGGGAATTGGCCATTTTCCTGTTGCTCCAGAATGGCATGCTGTGATTTAAATAATCCATCCTTGAAACTTGGACCTTTCCTTTTCGGTAATAGATTATTCCTAAATGAACCTTAATGAGAGTGCCGGCAGGTAGTTAACAGCGGCAAAGGCAATCTTTCTGAGTATATGTCAGAGTCATAAAACTTAGGAAAGTAAAATATAATGAGGTTTTTCATCTTACTTGCAAGGTGAAAATGATAGGGATAGAAATGAATGAATTTGAGGACTTCATGGACTACTGTTTATTTATTTGATAAATGTTACAGTTTGTGCCACATGCCAGTGGAGCAGTCATTTTTCATGGACATTTAAGCAGCTGTTTCATCTGACCCGTGAGCCTGAGCTCAGATGTAGCCATTGCTGCTAAGCCTGGTACCTCCCCCAGTTCCAGTGTTTAACAAGTGCCGTGAATCCAGTTCCAGGAACCGTTCGCATTTGAACGTTTGCCGACAAACTTTTCCTCTTCCCTTGTGTCAAGCGCAGCCATCACCTGCCGTCACCCCCATTAACGCTGACAAATACCATCACGAGAGAGAGAAGAACCCCCCTGCCTCCGGTAGGACGCAGGGCAAGCGTGGAGCCCTGGCCACTGACTGCTGGTTCATCTCCCTCTTGCCCTTCCAGAGAAGCAGCTCTGGGTCTCCCACAGCCAGGCTTGAATGGCCCAGGTTGTACCCTAAGCCAGGCACCTCACAAACTCCCTGAAACCTGCACTGCCGAACCCAGACTTTTGGTAAGCTGAACTGCGGTGGCAGTGATGTTAGCTCTCTAAGTATTGCAAAGCTCTGCGTGGAGCTTGGCTCGGGTTTGTACTCGTTCAAGCTTTCTCAAAGGGTGTTTTGGGTTGAATTCTTCTTGGGACTTGGACTAATACGGGAGTGAAGACAAGATGCCTCAAACGAGGCAGTGACAAATGCAAAAAGAAACAGTGAAAAATGAGGAGACAAGGATCTTAAGGAAAAACCATAATAAACATCACATACAGGCTACCCACTTATGCCAGCTCAGCTTTCGGGGTGTTTTTCTAGCCTCTTTTAATATATAGCACAGGCTTCCCTTCAGTTAGGAAAAACATTAAAAATATATTAATCATCCTTAAACAAAAAAACATGTGCTTGAATGACAGGGGAAAAGCATGCAACATCAAAGTAGATGTTTCTGAATTTTGAATACCCCCTCCATACCCTTCTTCTGAAGTAATTCCGAAAATTTACAAAATGTCTCTGCGATCCCCAAGCCTGGCACTGGCGCGTGTGAGCCACTCTGTGCGGCAACAGGCCAGTCGAGCTCCAACCAGCCTGCAGGGTCTGCTTACCTGTGTGTGGGGGTGTTTGCAGGATGATGTACCTAGGCCTAAATAATACAGATTTGGCAAAGAGTTCTCGTGAAGAGGACTCTGTTTTCTCTCGTAGCAAATGAAATGGAGTAGCTGTGCTTTAGGAGTGGAGAAGCAGTATGACCTTTAGCTTGCCTTTTATGTGGGGAGTTGTTTGTCATCCACTGCAACAGCATTCAGTGACGGAAGGGACAAGAATGCGGCAGGGTAACAGGAACAAACCTATTCACATGCAACTTGTGGGTGTCTAAACAAGCTGAATTGGAGCTGTAAATGTAGAGCAGTTGCTGTATGCACCAAAACTGTTCGTGTTCAGCAGGCATCGAATGGTCTCTGTTTATGCAACTTTAGAACAAATCAGGATTAGAAACGCAACGTTTTTAGCACTGGACAAAAGGTGAGTGGTTCCTATTCCAACAAGCTGACTAGCTAAGGCATGTAACACCCTGATTTAGAAAGACTTAAACATGCATTTTGTCTGGCTTCTAGTCAGAAACCATGTGGGTATTTTAAATAGCTGCTTCACTGGTGTTCTTGAGCAGGAGATGCTGAAGATGCTTTCTGAACTAGGTCCCGATCATACTGTCAGGGGGAAGAGAGAGGAAGAAGCAGAAAACTGGAAGAAAAAAAAAAAGGATTTCAGGATAGAAATTTGTGCATACTTACTTTCACATGCAAACCAACAGAGTTCCCCTCATGTCAGAATAATTACCTCAAATTTGAAATGACTGTACTGAATAGATACTGCACTTGGGAAAAATGGGCTGATGTTAGAGGAACAGGCTATTGAGTTGAGTGTAAAAGAAAACAGATTTTGAGAATTTCTGCTTACTTTGGTTATTATCATCTGTTTGATATAATGTTTGTCTGAGAGAGAAACATTTTGAGAACAGGACCTCTGAGCTAGTTTAAGGTGAATATTTGATGTGACTGGCATAAGACATTCATGTGTGAAATGAACAACTAGGTGCTGTGTTTAGCAGGAAGGAGAGTCAGTTTAATAAGACACCAGAGCAAGTAAATGAGGCTATGGGGATCACCTGTCACTTTGTGGGTGCTTTCCACCCATGCATGAATCACAGCAGCCACTGGAGAGCCTTGTCCTATCCCAAAGGTAAGAGGCTGCACCACAGCAGCTTTGTGGCAATTTATGTGCAATTGCTAGAGAAGACAAGGTCGAAAAGCTGTATTTTAGCCTGGGAGCAGAAGTGGTGAGCAGATGGGGGAGTTAATTCCCCAGCCTTGAGCCACCTTTGAGATAGTTCAAACTCCAGGAGCTTCCCATTGGTGCTGGGTAACAGACTCCTGCAAAATAGATTGCTTTTTCCATGGTACTCCTCTGGCAGAGATCAAAGCAATCAGCACCCAGTCCTCCCCCAGTACTACAGATCCTCAGGCCACTGTGCAGAGAAAACATCCCCTTCCCCTGTTTCAGTTTTCTCAGACATGTAGAACTATTCTTAGAATTCCTGTTTCTGGCCTCATTATCTACTTTGTCTATCTTGTATTGTAGCACTTTATTTTCTTTGAGCAACATATTAAACATGCCAACATATCCAGCACAGCTAATTTGCAGACCAGCAAACTTGTTTTCAGCACCTTCTAATCTCTTAGAAAAAGACTCCGCTTTATTTTCAATAGCAGAGACAATCTGTGAGGAGTCTAGTCTTTCATGTATCAAATCCTGCTCTGCAGCACTACTTGTTTCACATCTAATATACCAATCATCTCCCACACAGGACTTGCAAGAGTGGATACAATTCCCTTTACTGGAGGCTGCTGGACTGCTTGGGTGGTGTTGGAAGTTTGTTTTTAAACACGATGAAAACAGAAGTCCTGCTTACCCTGTTCTCAAGTGTCACCTCAGCAATCATAAGAAATTTCCCAAAGAGTCACAGCAAAGCAGCCAGAGAGCAGTGACTGCATGCTCTGACTGTCTCTCCCTTCCCTGAGAGCTGATTGAGAGGAAGAAGTGAACCTTGGGCCTGTGGTTTTGAAAGTATAATAGGTTAAAAAATGAACTAGATACATTAATGGAGGCTGAGTCCTTCAGGGGCTGTTAAAATCTATGGTCCAGGTGCAGCCCCCAGCTCAGGATGTCCTTATGCTACCTTAAGACGGGAAGTTAGGAGGGCAGCTGTCGGAGGGAGTACCACTGCGCACTCATCTGTAAGTGTATCTTCAGATGGTCCCTACTGTCCTCTCCTTGTCTGCTAGGGGCTGCTGTCAAAGGCAGAATACAGAGCTGGATGAATCTTTGATCGATCCAGTACTGACACTCTTATATGAAAAGGTTGGGTCTTGTCTTCTGAAGGAGGTAAGCAAGTTTCTGTTAAAAAAATTAGAGAGGTGACTCACACTGTTTGAGATACGCATCCCTGTTTACCATCCTCCTGGTTATCTGTTGTAGAAGACCTCAGAGGCTGGAGAGCACCAGGAACTCAAATCCTGTGCTGCAGGGCATAGTGCATGCAATTATGGGTCTAAAAATTCCCGTAATGCATCCAGTATTATCTGCCACTCCTATCACCTTGTTCAGCCCCTGAAGAAGACAAAGATAAATGCTCTTTTCTCTCTCTGCTAATTGCAGTGAGGAAGGAGATAGCTGGTAAAACCTACTGATAAGATTTAGACAGAGGTGCCAACAATTCCCAAGAAGATGTGGAACATAAAATGTAAAGCTTTTCCCAGAAGAGCAATTTCTAGCCACACTGCTAATTCTGCAAGACAAATGCAAGAGAAGCACTTACTGTTTACTGTCTAGAATAAACTTCAAACGCAGTGCAGACCTCATTTACTCACTAGGCGTGGGCAAGGACACTGCTGTGATGTCAAATTTGTCCATCACTGCTATACCATGGTTTACTTTCTAATTTATGAGTTGTAATTTGTTATGCAGTTTCCCTGTTTCCAGACCTTCCGCATAGCACGTTGCTAATGAGCTTTCCCTGAAGATAGGTATTGATAAATGCTGGGCAGGCAGCAGGCTGCCCTTTATAGTGAAGCTTCCTCCCAATAAAAGCTGTAATGGCAAGACTTCTTTGAAGCAGATGTATTGTAGAATCAAATGGGATCAATATGTTCTGCTTAGGCTGAAGACAGTTAGACGTACACTGAGCAAAGCAGAGGTGGATTCCGAAAGAGATGTTCCAGGTCTCATATAATGGGGATTATGAGACCACTGAGCCTTATAAGATATTTTAAAGCCTATTCAGCAAGCTTGCTGGCAAGCCTGCTGCATAATCAGGTATCAAATGGCCAGTGGTGTGGAGTCCGTCCTGATAACTTCTTGTTTACTGTGGTATTGAATACAGGAGTATCCACAAGAGCTTTGGAGAGTGCTACATGAACAGTCCCTTGCCCACCCTGCCTATGTGTGAATCGCCTTTCCCGTGGCGTTCCCATCAAAATCAGAGCCTGCCACAAGTGGCTTATTTTCCATGACTGATGAGGCTTTGAAAGGAAGATATAAAAAAGAGTTAATGGAAGCAGGGGGACATTTCTGAGTCAGTTGGCCATGTAAATTTTGAGTGGGGCTTCCCAAACATAACTTCAATATTTGAGCTAAGTGAATTAACAAGGAGCTATTGAAGCAATGAGCAATGAGTACTGGATATTTGGCTGCCACGTTGTGGTTTTGATCATAAGCATGGTGGAAGGACTGTACCAATTTCCTTTCTGTACTAAAAAATCCTAAAATACTCCAATTGTTTTTTTTTTTTTTAACTTGTGAGATAAACTGTAACTGCCTTTTTTTTGGACATTGATTTTACTCATTCTCTTAGCACTTCTCTTCTGTGACATGATCTAATTCTACCTGCTTTCCTAATGGTAAATGAAAACATCCTGGGAATGCAGTATGGACACAGGCACAGGCACAAACTTTAAAAGCAAGGAGTGATCAAAGACAGCATTGGCTAACCACTGAACAATTTCTAATTAGCTTTCAGCTATCTTTATAGAGAGCAAACTGACTGATAAAGAGTAATTATTCATACAGAAGCCACATAATTTAGACAAATAACTTGTAAAACATAGTAATCAGGCTGCATTGCACTCTCTTTTTTAATTAGAATTCATATTTGGGATCAGGGGGAGGATTCTTCTTGTTAAAAAAGGAGGGAAGATGGAAGCTATAGGAATTAGAGAAGAAAAAGCATAATAATTCATCTGGTTATCTAGATAAATCCTAGCCAAATGTGGCATTCTTACCTTGACGCATCACTGTGAAGAGCTAGTCTTGCCACAGCAAGAGCTAGAATATCTTTCCCTGTCTAAAAGGAGGCACGCAAAATATTCTAGATGGTTTTGCCCTGTGTAGCATTATGTGAAACAAGTATTGCACAGTTAATTTGCTTTCAGCACATGTTGCAAGAGCCGCTAGACCTCCAAGTTCAATGCAGAATTTAACCATCTCTTTCCCCAGGATATTAACATATATTTGTCTGGGTGGTACTTAATTTAATTTTTCCTCTCTGGGGTTTTAAACATCTCTAGGTCCTTTCTGATATTTGTAGCACTTCCTAATTAATGTGCTGCACATTTTTAGTTTATGTGCTGTGTGCTGCATCTTAGAGATTATTAATAAAGATGTCAAATAAAATTGGTTTTAGCATTTATCCATCAATAGCTTGCTATTGCCCTTATAAAGACATTTATGACAATACACTATATCCATTGCATTTTTTCTCTCACCTAAAATTCTGCTGCTGTATCAGTCTTGGCAGTTTCTAATGGAATCTTCCCCAAATTACAGTTAAGAGTCTGATATTAAGAATCTGGACTTTTGTATATAATTGGATTTTAAAAATCTAATTGAACTAATGTAATTTGGTTTTGTTAGCTTGCACAAAGCAGTGTAATGATTTTCCCCACTTACAGATTTGGTTGGTGCTGATTATTGTGTGTCATCATGGCAAGGCTCTTCATTTTCTGTTTTGGCTGTTTGTTTCATTGCTTTCTAAAGGTAGATTTATTGCACCATTCTTGCATGCATCTTTTCCCTCCCTTTCAATGATTAGCAATACCTTAGCTTTCCTGCCCTCCCTGCCCACTTGTTGCCAATTCCTGCTCTGCTTAATCTTTGGAAAATGCTCAGTTATTGCTCAACATTCAACTGATACTGAACATTTTTTTCTGTTATAGTAAATATTAATTCTCAATATTAATACACTATGCTTGGAAAAGATTATTACCATGCTAAAAAAACCTACTCATGTACTAATACAAAATGAATCTCAGAAAGGAATAATTAATTCTGAATTTTAATGAGACCAGTTAATTTTGTTTCTGAAAATGAACAGATCTAGTTTAGCATTCAGTTATATGTACAGAATTAATCTTCTATTTATGATGTTCCTGAGACCATGCACTGCAAGTAAGTTGTTTTTTTATTTTTTCCATCAGTGCAGTCTAACCTTTTAAAGACTCTTCATGAATGCAATACGATGAAAAATCATAGGAAAACAGAGTGGTGTTTGAGGATGCAAGTATGGTTTAGATGAGCAGTGAAAATACTTGTAGCGTAGGCTGGGTTTTCACTATGTTAAGGGAACCGGGGACTTTACATAAACTCCAACTAGCACAGAATGTGGCTGCCAGGTTTCTTATGAAAAGGAGACGACAGGAGCACATTTGATTTATTTTGAAAATGTATTGGCTGCCAGTCAAATACCATACTGGTTTTGAAATTGCTCTCCTTGTTTGTAAGGTGTTACATAGTCCCAGCCTATCTCTTTGACAGTCTTTGTCCTCACATTCCTAGTCAATCTCTGTGATTTACTCAGTTCCAAGAGTCCTCTAAAGACCAAGGACTTTAATTTCTTACTGACAGTTTCTTATACAGCAGATATTAAAATTGTCCCTGTATTTTGCTGCAGCCCTGACTCGGAGAATTTCACTGACCCAACTGAGCAGTCACTTTGATTTGAAGTTGGGCACACTGTTAAGTACCTTGTTGAATTAATCTCTCAGTATCACGTTGTCTTCAGTAGTTTTGCAATGCACAGAGTAAGGGAAGAATCAGGGTTTTGCTTGTTTGAAAGTTAAATACAATGTGGTAACTTCTTTTTCCAGTTTAGCTTTTCTGATGCATTGATTATACATTTAAAAAAAAACAAAAACCACCAGAAAAAACCCCCAAACCGCTGAGGTTTAGCTTTCTATGCCAGTCATTGTGCAATATTTTCATGACAGCTGGTAGAAACACATTTTTTTTTTGTCTCATGTAAAAGACTTCATCTGATTTTTAATTTTTTTTTTCTTTCAAGTACAATGCAGGAAATCTTTACAATTCATGACAGTTTTTTTATTTTTTTTAAAATTAATGTCAGATACACTTGTGAATTTTTTTTTCCCCACCATGATTTTTTCTCCTTTTCTTGTTTTCTGTTTTTTTCCTTTGCTCTCCTTTTTTGCCTGCATTTTCTATAAAGTTCTCCAGTCATGATTTTACATGTCAAAAATGCCTCTTGCTGCCTTCCCACTCACACAGATTGAGAAACATTCCAAACTTTTGATAAATTAGAGTGGTAATGTTGTAATGCTCCACATTTTACCATGTTTCTTCAGCTTTAGAAAAACATTTAAACTCTTTGGAGTGTGCAGCTCAGCATGACAGAGTGACGTCTGGGCGGGGGGAGGAGAAGAGAAAAAAAGCGAAAGGAGGTGATATATCTTTCTCAAGGACCTGCATCTATATATCAGCTTTTTCTTGAAGAAACTTTTTTCTAAAAAGGCAAACTCACCTTGCTGTCACCACTAAAAAGGTGGTGGGTGGGACTGGAAACTGTTGATTTATTTTTACAACCAGTTTATATTTATTTTCTCCACGTCACTAAGACACTTGATTTATTCTTTTTTTCTCACAAGGATATCATCTTTCCTAGTGTTGTTTAAAGTTTTACAGTTTAATTAAGTTCATTCCATAATTTAAGAACCACAAATAGGCATTTTTTCAAACTCAAATAAGATGGTAGCTTAGGATCAAATAAGCCACTGCTAGTGCCACCCACTACCACCCACTACTGTGACCTAAAAGGGACTTGCAACCTGTACACCTGCAGTGCCCCAGCTGCTGAACGATGCCTCTGTTAACTCTTGATTTCCAGATTTTTGAGCCCGTGAGACAATTTTCCGAGGAGATGGGTTTTCAACACTACCAACTTAAAAAAACCCCAAACTTAAAAAAGGATCTGGTTACCGGCCAACCCTTTTCTAAGGCAGGTACCATGCAGAAAGAGAATGAGTTATTTAAAGTTGTGCTACCTATTAAGTACATGGGAAAGTTAAAATAAGTGCCCTCTGCATATTCTTGCCTTTTGCATGTAGAATATAGTTCTACAAAAGTAATAATAATGAATCCCTGCTTTCCTTTTTGCCTGACCACCAAAAATGCTTTCTCTCCCTGGGGAGACAGACCAAGATACTTAGCCAAGGGTGTGTTTTATTTCTCTCAGTACTACTGCTGCTCTTTTTTCTTAAACCAATGTGGTGTATACTCATGATTTTTATAAAGTACAAAATACGTAGAAACATAGCTGTGCATAGTCACTGTTTTGAGAAACCAGGTTTCTTTCCAATAGCTTCTGTTCCCTTCTCTCCTGCTCTTATTTTTTATTTTTTTAATTTTTGTTGGACAGATTGTCCTTGCTTTATTCTTCTTGCAAAGCTACATAGTAAAGCTTCTGTCCAATTCTATCTTTTGTTTAAGATGTGTGCATGAGTTTCATACTTAGACTAAAGAGGCAATTAATGGTGCTGACTTCTTTACACGACCCCGTCAATACCTCTTATTTCATAATGGCAGTATCCCTTCCATGTTATGTTTGTTCCTTCACCAAGTAGATGTAATTTTGCTAATTTACTAAGCTTGGTGGTGTGCACAAATGAAGGGAAAGATGAGGCACTACAGAGTATTTCTACTTGTGGTCAGACTGGAATATTCAGAGCTCTTCAGGGCAGAATTGGAGTGCTTTGGGAGTAAAACAAACAGAATCTTCGTTGTAGGGTTTGTTTTTTTCTGGATCAAAATTAGGAGTGGTTTGCCTTTGGGTCTTGTTTCATTTGAACTTGCAACAAGTGAGGAGGAGCAGGGAGAATTATATGAAATAAGCCTGGCTTTGGCCAATTTCTAGACAAAAACCAAGTGAATGAACTAATGTTCTGCATCAGCAAGTTTTCATATTATGTTACTTTAGGTTTGTCAAGTGCTTACACTTCTTTCCTCAAATTTTCTCTTTGAATCCTGTATTGTCTTCAACCCACCTCAACAATTATATGCCTGGCAGTATCCCAAAGACAGCAGCAGCCTCTCCCATGATGGGATGCCAGGATGAGAAAGCAATAAAGAAAATCCAAACTTGCAAAGAAAGTATTACTATCTTTCTTAATGCATGCTGTTTACAAACAGGGAGAAAAGCCTTATAAAATACTGTCTAGATGCTAATGCTTTTGATCCCTTTTTGAGTTGCTTAATACATAATCATGATCCTCTGTTGCATGAGCTCCCTTTGATATTCAGACTCCATTGCAATGGACTACTCTTTTCTCAGAAAGAAAAGCTGTAGTTGCAGATGTGAATGAATAAACACAAATACATACAACAAAGGCAGTCCTGAGCTTGATGTAACTTTATTAGCAACAAGTAGGAAGAACATGACATAACATACTATAAATCAGTATAACTATAGAAGCACCATTAGAGGGAGCTCTGTTACTTAGTCCAATAGTTTATATTTGACAGGCTTGTAACCAAGTTGCAGATTGCTGATTTGAAGTTGGAAAAAATATAGGATTAAAAAAAAAATAGTCGGCTTTGGCTCTAAGCACAGACATCAAAAAAACACTCTGAATGTGGGTATCTTTCTTGCTGAAAGAGCACGTTGGTTTCAGCCTATTTATTTCAGGCTGCTCCATATAACACTATCTGTAAAAACTAAAACTGTGACTCAGTCCTTTTTTTTCTTCTCTGTTCTCACTTCCCTCCATCTCCCTCAAAGCATTGAGATATTGGCTTTAAAGTAATGATTTCTTTATTCTTTTAAACATGTGCTGTTTGTCCCCTTTTTGTGCATAATGTATATTAACTTTGAGTGCTGGTAAACATGGGGCCTGGGATTTGAAGATTTATTCCATAATATTATCTCTACAGAATGCAGAATTGAAAGGAAATAAAAATGTATCTTAGAATTAGCTAGAATTAATAACTACTGATGATATGTAGAAATAGTATAAAAGAAATGAGAGAATATTGCTCCTCTCCTACTATATTTATATCCACTTTACAGTGTATGAGGTGTAATTCTGCAATTAATGTGAAGATTCTTTAAATTGCATACTTCTCTTCCTTGTCTGAATCCTATAAATGCCTTAAACAGTTTATTAATTGGCTCAATTCTAATCCTGTGGTTCTTGAAAAATTATTCCAGTTGTTTCTTACCTGCAATAGAATTGACTAGAGTTCCCAACCTTTGCTCTACACAGCACTTAATGCTCTTTCTTGAAGGGGATCATGTTTTTTGACTGTCAGTTTTCCTCCTTTCTCATCCAATGATGCTTAAACCAAACTTTGCAGAAGGAGAAAGTTCTAAAATAACTTCCATTTTTATTTGTTTTATAAAAATAACCTAGCAGAGGAAAGGGACCTAACTTGTGTCCCTACCAAAGGACAGGTTGTAGTGAATGTTAATCTCTTACTACAGATCATGGTGCATCCATGCAGCAGTTAGTTTGGTATCAGGTACAAATTCTTAGGAAAGCAGGATTCTTTACTGGCTCTGCTGTTAACAGACCAACTGTTATCTTTCAGGGAGTTTGCTTATGAAGATACCCCGAGATGGGATCATTATCAACATTTTAAATTCTTGATCCTAGAAGGCCAATAAATTGCATCTGTCAAAAAGTAAGAAGACGCAAGAAATAAGTAAACACAGGAAACGAAAACTGGGCTCTGCTTCCTAGGTCCAAGTCCAAAGAGTGGAGCTGACTTGTTTCTGTGCAGAGCCAAAGCAGCGGTGCTGGGGCTTGACTAGAGAACAAGGCTGTGCCTAGCACATATCATAATACAGCACAGTATTTATGTAGCAGCCAACAATTGCTAAGTGCTGAGTGCTGGAGTGAGGGAGGGCGCTCATTGCCTTCCTCGGTGACTCTGCACTTTGGTGCCATACATCCCAAACCAGGACATTTATTGGCTTTGAGCACTTGATATGAATAAGTGAACCAATTTATAAAATGGAGTAGCCCCTGACTAGTTGCCACAATTGTAATATTCCTCGAGTTCCTAAATAAATACAGACTGAATGAAGAATATCAGCCATATTCGAGCAAACAGCCATTAGCACCAGTTTTCTTTTCCTCCTCTTGTGTGGCCTCTCTCCTTACACTTGTGGTAGCTTGTCAGCACTTTCTTTAAAGGTAACACAAAGCCCCCTGAATCTCCCAAACAATGAAAAATGAATTACCATAATGTACAATAAATAAGAATCGCCTCTTAAATCAGTCAGTGGCTATGTTAAAGGGGTCCCAGAGCCTTTTGCATTTCCAGAGCTGATGTGTGAGTTAGGTCACACTATTCCCTGGAAAGGTGGCTGGGGCAGAGGGGAAGGGGAATTTCTTAATTATTTTTTTTAATTGCAAGGGGACAGAGCAGGAGCGTTCAGAGGAATGAGTCACAAGGACCAACTCAGGAGCTCAGGAATAACAGACAAAGCTGTGAAATAAATTTTAATAATAAACAGCGGTGTTTCAAGTTAATTAGTCTAGACAACCTGGTGGCAACACACTAACACCTTGGCTCACACTGAGGAGTGCCTAACCCAGGAATGTATATTTCCACTGATCTGAAGCCCTTCTCCACTGTTGCTTTTTTTTCTTGGTCTCCTCCCAGAAATCTGTGGGACTATCTCTGAAGCCAGATCCCATGCAGTGGTGAGATAGCCAAAGTCTGGCCCTTACGAGAAACTGAAATATTTCTTCCTGAAAGTCAAAGGAGACATGAAATCTGAGTGCTGGCAAATGTGGGCAATAGGGGGAAAAATGTTGGATGAGAATAAGAAATTAGTTAATAACACTGTTATTTACTTTGCCTGAAATTCCTCACCCTCCCTGGCAAACCTCTTTGTGAAAGCAGCCGGAAGAGAAGCTGGGTAACTTAAGACTTCAGTCACTAATGGCAAATATAGCAGAATATATTAGTGGCAGCGCTTTCCTGCGTTTATTGTAGAGGAGCACTGATTGCAGGCAATTGTATCGATCCATTCAGCCACTCATTTCACTTCATTGGAAAATGAATTAGTTCTGACAGGCTTTGGCAAGAACTCATTAGTCTGTAGCTTAATGCTTAATAAACTGTCATCTCTCTTTTAATGGTGTAGGACCAATTGCCAGACTGCCTGGGGATGCAGGGAAAATCTGAAGACTTAATTTTTTCTCAGAAATTAGATTAATAAAAGACAGGATGATATGGGAGCAAACAAAATTAATTACACACAGGAAATAAGAAAGCAAAGCACCTACTTGCAAAAAGAAAAGAAAAATTCTCAAAAAAAAAAAAAAGGAAGGGGTGTTGGATTTTAAACCTATATCAGAAATTAATTATTTCACTGTGGCAAAAAGCATTAGCCACTGTTGGATGGCCTCAGAGCATCACCTCCAAAACTCTGTAAAGTGAGGTTATTTCTGGTGGTTTCAATGGTATCATTTCCCGTGCTCTAAACAAAAAGTGTTTAAATGTTCTTAGCATGTTAATTATCAAGATTTTGTGAATATAAGGAAAATTCCATTAAAAAAAACAGACTGCACAGAAAAAGCCATATATGTAAATTTGCTAAAAGATTGATTGGCTTCTTTACGTCCATCTATCTGCTTTCAGATGCTGAGGTCAACAATTGCTTTGAACAATAAAAAGGCTTTCTCAGGCTGTGATAAATGCTTTGAATACAGCATGATCTTTTTATATTTTTGTTGTGTTTTTGGAAGTGATTGTATTATATTACATATGTTCTCCCAGCAAAGCTCTTGACATTAACTTGAAGTGCCATCTGAAAAAAAAAGGAATGCACTTATTTTGTTTTCTGTGCTAGATTGATAATCCTGCTTCTGCATCTATGGTATTTACTGTGCCAAATGTTCCAGCCTTTCTGTGTCTACTCTTAGTTTGTAAAGTGTGTAAGTCTTTGAAGGATCATAGCCATCATTGCTTTGACTCCAGGTAAAATTGTAGGAAAGATGGCTGCAGGTGGTACACGAGAAGGTCTTGCACAAACATGTGGGAAACCCTGTGAAATGATTATTGTTGCTATACTGGGTGATTTTTTTTCCTACTGTAATAACATGCTCTTATTCCAGCTCATTGCCAAGTGTTGTCCAATCCTCTCACTTGCAAGTAAAATCTATTTCCTTCATCTTTTATGGTAGAAGACAGCTTGATGAATTCAGCTGAGGATACTAGTGACTACTCCAGCTAAGTGAAACAAAATAGCAGTCCTCTTTCTTTTCTAATGCAGCAAAGCCAGGTCTCCTGTCTCTGTATGTGGCAGCGGCCATGCCCCAGTGCGTCTGTCCCATCGCAGCAAATGTATAGGGGTATAACCCAGCCTCCAAAGGCATCTTCCCTTCTCATATTCCCCAAAAGAGTTTGGGCCTCCTGAAATTGCTGTCCTCAGACAAATTATGGAGAAAAAAAGTAGCATCTATCAGTGGTGTCAGCTCCTACATGCAGTATGGTGAGACTAGTGAGAGTTAATGTCTGAAGCAACATTTATCTGCGGCATAGCATGGATTCTCTATGCTAGAAAAGATTTGGCAGTTTGCTATTCTGGCAAAGTTTCCTAGTGTAGCCACAGCTTATACTGGCAAGCTAGTGTTTTGTCTGTATGTAGTTTATACCAGTTCCCTGAATGAAATGTGCTATACTGGCAGACTCCTTCCCCCTCCCACCCACATACAGCAGCATCTACTTTGGCATTCAGTATACAGCAGAAGTTTTGACTATAGATCTATTAGTGTAAAAAAAAAATTATGCTCCTTGGTAAAAAGGAGGCTGGAAGGAAGTCATGTAAGAGTTGGGTAGAAAGCTGTCTTTGCACTGCAACTGTATGAGAAAATTGTAAGCATGTGTGTTTGGTAAGGTGATTTACCAATGCTACTGGTGCCAGATTAGTACTCCAAGAATTGTACCTGCACTGGTTTGCTACTACATTTTCCAGGTGGAGACCCTGGAGGCATTTCTTCTCCTGAGTTGCATAAGATTGGTGGGTGAGAAACTACTGCCATTGATCAGTTTACTCTTACAAATAACCCTCTTTTCCCTTACAAAAAACCCCCCCTCCTTTCCTGAGGGGATGTGGAGTTTGAAATGCTGATGGCACAGAAGTCCCTGTCTCTGTTATCTTTTTTTATGGTTCTCTTTGAAGGGGAGAATTTCCCTGCCTGTGGCTGAGATAACAGAGAGATGCTAAGTGGTAGGATTTTTCACAGCACTTGACCATATGCAATAAAAGGTCAATTTGGACACACATCCCAGTGAACTTGGAAACATCAGAGTTTTGCTGGTTTAATGTGGAAATCAAAGTGTTTCAATAGCTCACCCAGTAGAGCTATTACCTCCTAATTGCCTTTTTCTTCATTTGCCCCCCACCTCTTAAAAGCACAGTGCCCTACTACTTTTAAGTTTAGAAAATTGTGAGTATGTGGACTGGGATTGATTCTTGCCTGTCTCTAACAGGAGAACAAGGGTTCACAGGTGAGGGCTGTGGGGGCCAGGTCCAAAACCCCAAGTTCTCCATGAGATGAGCAGAAGAACCTCTGGACAAAGGACATTTTGGCTGTCAGATGTTCACATGGGCTCCAGGCAAGACTGGAGAAGCACTCATGAGAGACACCCTCTGAGAGTTACTGAGCAAACCAGACTGGGGTTGGGAATCAGTGGAGCTGAAAATAGTTGGAGACTGGGAGAATGCTCCCAGTATTGGGAGTATTTAACACCTTTGCCTTTTTTTTTTTTTTAATTTCCCTGTGTGCCAGCTGAGAGCCTTCAGCAGACTGGGTATGGATTAGATGAATCCCAGTATGGTTGTTCTTATGTTCTTGTGTATATGGGGTTAAATCAGTACAGAATTCAAATTTATAGAGCCAGAATATATCCATCTTGTAATGTTCCTACCATTAAGCAGTAGTTTATTCTTTGCAGAAACACTCAGAAATTAAGGTTCCTGTCCAGGTACCTCCTTGATAAAGAATGCTTGGCACAGTTAAAATTTTCAGGTTTTGAGTAATATATTGTTAGGAGCTGGAGATAGCAGCACACAATAAATTTTTTTTCGGTTTTGACTTGGCACCTAAACCCAGCTGACTGAGGCTCAGTAAAAGGAAATTTGGCATTGCTGCTATTTAGGAGACTAGCTAATGCAAGGATTTGGAATATAAAAACCAAATCAGAAGAAATATTTCATCTTCATAAGGTGGTCCCTAGGCTCAGTCCTGCAGCCTTTGCTCATGCAAAACAAATTTCTCATACAGCTTATTCACATTAGGGGAAAAATATCATGATTGGGCCATTTGTTTGTCAGGTTTATGAACATTTCTGTAGCAGTAAGGGACCCTGGTGGATCCTTCCTCACTTGCCTCCTCACTCTGTGCTGTCTGTGCCGGCTGAAGTCACAACAAATTTGTCAGCATGGAGGCAGAGAAGGCAGGGCTGCTCGGGGAACCAGAGGGGGAAGCACAGCCAGGGCTCTCCCAAAATACGCCCGAGCCCTTGCACACGTACAAGCCCTCCTGCTCCAGCGTGTGTCCCAGTGCCAGGCTGGCTGTCAGCAGGAGAGTCATTTGTCAGATTCACCCTCCTGTTGCTGCATTGTTTTATTTATATTTATTTAAACCTTTGTCTCTCTTTTTTGCCTTCTCCCCCTCCTCTCCACCCCTTATTTTCTCTGGTTTCGTGTTTTCTTCTGTCTCAGACTGGGGACTGGGCTATGCCAGGCTGCGCAGGGCCAGGCATGGTGCTGGGTGGGCAGTGGAAGGGTCCTGGGGACCCCTGGCCCACACCAGCAAGGGCGACTGCATTTTGCCTCTTGGCTTGATGCTTTCTGGCCCCAGGGAAGGGAATGGAGCCAGGCCCTTCCCTGCTGCAAGGCTCTTTGTGGCCAAGTGCCTTGAGGATGGCGCAGCCTTCGGTGGGTGCTCAACATGGCCCACCCTCAGCGGGTGGGGAAGGGGCAGCACCTGTGAAAGCCCTTGCAAATGGCGATCAGGACATTGGGGGGGGCTGTCCACAAACGGCCACGATATTTCTGAATGTTTGTGCTTGGTGGCCATGGTGATGCCAGGTGGCCAGGAAGCCAAGAGTGAGGGCTGCAGAGCTGGCCTGGCTCTGGCTGGGCAGCCATGTTGGGGCCTTGTGGCTAGGGAGCAGTGCTTGCTGCAGGGGCTGTGGGGAAGCAAATCGAGTTTCCATTTTGTCAGCACAAATTGTATCACTCCTTTCTTTCTGTGCCTCTAAAAATGTGGTTTGCCTTAGTTTGGAGGATACCTTGCCCTCAGCAAGTAAATAAATGCCAACTAAAATAAGAAGGAAGCACAAAACAATAATGAGGCCTGCCACACGCCAGCTGTAGAAGCCTCTCGAGGCTGGATGGGAAAGCAGAGTGTAAAGGGCCGAATCCTGCGCCCGGGCTGCTGGGCTGCTGCGGGGCCTTTCCACCCCCTGGCCGTGTTTGCCTGCTGGAGGGGTGACCCCTGGCCAAAGGGTCCCACAGGGGGCTGCTAGCGGGGGAGCCGCTTCCAGAAAGGGAGCATCTACATGGGCAATGGTGGTGGACAAGCATCTGGAAGTAAAGGTGCCGTGCTGTATCACTAACACGCAGAGAGGGCAGAGGCAGACCAAAGTTAGAATCAGTACGATTCTAAGATTTTACTTGCTGAAAATCAGTAAGTAAAACCCACATATACAGTGGCAGTCCCATTTAGATCCCTTCGAGCTTGCAAATTGCATATGAATTTGCCTAATTGAAACACCTCACCTAAAAACTGAGTGATAGTTTTATTTCTTACCTACCATTTCCTGAAGAATGATTAAGGATTTTTCTTTTTTTCCTGTTGATTTGTAAATGAATGGACATATCACAAAAAGATGTATACCTTACCATTGAAGGACAGGGGTTTATTGGCAGAAATTTCTCACAGTTTGTTTTTCCAAATAATGTGTTGCTGCTAAAATAAACTATAGAAAATAAGAATTACATTTTTTTTTCTTTAAGCACATAGTTAAATACTCAAGTCCTAAATAAAGTGAAGGAATGTCGTGGTTTAACCCCAGCCAGCAACTAAGCACCATGCAGCTGCTTGCTCACTCCTCCCCCCTCCCACTGGGATGGAAAGGAGAATGAAAAAAAAAAGTAAAACTTATGGGTTGAGATAAGAACGATTTAATAACTAAAGTAAAATAAAATATAATGTTAACAATAATAGTAATAATAGTAATAATAGTAATAGCAATGGTAATAATAATAATAATGATGATGATGATGATGATGAAAAGGAACATAACAAAAAAAACCAACCCACCCAACAAGAGAAGACAAGTGATGCACAATGCAATTGCTCACCACCCGCTGACCAATGCCCAAGCAGCGAACCGTGCCTCCCAGCCAACTCCTCCCAGTTTATATACTGAGTATGATCTTCTAAGGTATGGAATATCCCTTTGGCTAGTTTGGGTCAGCTGTCCTGGCCATGCTCCCTCCCAGCTTCTTGTGCACCTGCTTGCTGGCAGAGCACAGGAAACTGAAAAATACTTAACTTCTTAGAATAAGCGCTACGTAGCAACAACTAAAACATCAGTGTATTATCAACATTATTCTCACACTAAATCCAAAACACACTGTACCAGCTACTAAGAAAAAAATTAACACTAACCCAGCTGAAACCAGGATGAGGAGATTCCACTATAAATGGTAAGAGCCTGGAAACAAATTTAGAGGAACTCTGTGTGTGAAGGAGATACACTTCACATTAGCCACCCCAACTACACACTTGTTAGGAGAAAAAAAAGTTATGTAGCACATTACTTACCTCTGTTTGAATAATTTACTACATATACTTTCCCATCGAGATGGTGGTAGGTTGAACACTTTATTTTATTTATTTTTGCTGTATACTCTTGTTCTCTCTGATGTTTCATGCCAAACTGCTGTGGTAAAAAGAAGTCAAATATATTAAAGACGTATATTTTAATTAAAAATATTAGAAGAAACATATTAGTGTTCCTTTTTTATTAATAGCAGATTGTTGGCCAACTAGGCAGCGAAGTTATTTATTCGGAAGACATATGTTATGCTGTGGAGTAATACTACAAGTAGGACATTGCCTGTGATAAGTGGTTCTGTTGGCAAACTGCTTCACTTCACTTCTGCTGCATTATGGGAGCACTGGGGACATCCTCTCCTGGTGCAAGCTGGCATTGCCCTGCCAACACTGGCCCTGAAATCAAAGCTGTCAATATGACCACATTTGGTGTGAGCAGAAAGAAATGACTTCTGTGATGAACTAATTTAGGGCTGTTATCTGTGAAGTGGTCAGAAGAAAATAAGGTAATGACACATTGAGCATGCCAGCTTTTTTGTATGGTTGAACTAAGAGCTTAATTGCATAAAAGTTATTTTTCTTTTAACTTTTTAAAAGTTTAAGTGACTAAACCAGGCAAGAAAAGTAATGAGTTTGGTCACAATAGCATCAGAGAGAATTATAATAAAAGAGGTGTTACCGATACAACCTAGGCTATTTTTATCATTTTCTTCCCTTCTTCCTCATCTTTATCAGTGTGTTTTATGTAAACCTGACACATTTATATATGTGAAACAGATGCAAAATGAAGCAGTTTTGTCTTCAGTTATGACCATGTTTTTTCAATCATGGACATGATTTATGGAAATGTTCTTTGCTGTAAAAAATTTCTTTTAAAATCCAAACCACATTAATTATAAATCTAACATCCAATTTCTTTTGATACTTTGGGGAATGTGGGGAAGTAATTTTTTAATGTAAATAAACAGTTTCTTTAAAAAATCAGTATTCATTAAATGTTGAGATGAAACCAGCACAAGACTTCTTAGTGAAACTACTAGAGAATTCAATTAGATGTTGAGAAAATTAGCTCTCTTTTTAGAAAAATATTGTATGTCTCAGATTTCTATCTGCTATGGTATATTTGGCACTCCTGGGGCCAACCAAACTGTGAAAAGCTATTGATGTTGGCTCCTTGGCTGATCAGCCCGTTCAGGGTTGAGCTCAGTTTACTGTGGAATAAACTCTAAACATTTCAGAGTTCAGAAGAGTTGTGCAGAGGCATAGGAACTGCTTGAGATTGAGCGGTATCACCAATAGAGACCAGGAGAATTTGTAAGGTCAGCAGCTGGAGAGAATACTTTTCTCCTGGACAAGGCCAAACTATATAATATCCACAACACTGCCAGCTATGATGACTTTATCACATCTCTTACAAGGCTTAGGGTTTTTCTTCACACCTCAGCCCTTGAAGCATGTACAAATCCCAGTTTCCATTTTTTAAATAGTGGGTTTCTAGTCCTTGCAATTGCAAACAGAAGCTTGGAAATGTTAACCCTAAAGGCTGAACACCCAGAAAGCAAATAAAAATTGTATTTTTCTTAAATCTCACTTGAAAGCCAGTCTCATGATTTTGGAGGTCTCATTCATAAATTCTGGGTGTGTAGATCTGGCTATATGGAATACCAGGAAGCTAATTCAGCTTTACAGAATTAATCCTTCCTGACAGAAGGTCTCTGTGGTCTGTGGTGCTCTGGTGGTCTGTGGTGAACTGCTACTTCTCTCATCTCCCTATTTCCACCTGCTATTTCTCATTAAAAGACAGCTAAAAATACTTCTGATGTGCTTTCACTGTATTCCTATTGCTTATAAGCAATTACAGTGCATTAAGCATTATTCAACAGCGTTGTGGCAGTTGAATTCACATGTTCATCTTCTCCCTATCCATTCATTTGACTGCGGGATATTCTCTCAACTTCTCTCAACAAATGAAGTATTTTTAAGGTATGTGTCTCAAGATCATTTCCAATGTCAGTATTGTGACGTTAGAATTGTTCATTAAAATGCGAAAGGAAGTTAGTTTTACCCAGTTTTTTAAGAGTATGTTGTGGCAGGGGGTCTTTTTGACCTGTGCTGGGAGAATGGCTTGTGCTTGAATTAGCTTTTTATGAAAGTTATTCCCCTACCTAGCTGGGCTCTGTTGGAGATTGGATCTCTGTTCTCATTACAGCTTCTGTGTAGCTGAAAGCTCTGATGATAGCCACAGAAGCGGCAGGGAGGACAAGGAAGGTTTGGTTTCTGTGGAAGGGAGGAAGGAAGCCACAAGTCCTGGTATCTGTGTAAAACAAAAGCAGCATCACAGAGTCTACAACTGATCCCCCAATAAACCAATTTTGAAAGCCCCGGCTTCCTCTATCCCCCTCCTCACTGTCTTCCTTTGATAGGAACAGGAGGTAGGAGCTTCCCAGGAGTGTAAAGATGTCTGGTCTGGAAAAACATGAAAGAAGAAAGCTTGTATGTTTATTTTGCACACCATAGATTTTAGGGCCAGAAAGCCTTTCTTTTTTTTCTAATTAGAAGATAATATCTTGTTAAAAAGTATATGTTCTGAAGCTTCAAAGAGGGAAAAACAAAACAAATCCTCCTCTTGACCTATAAATACAGTTTGAAAAGCTACAACAATTCATTGAAGTTTACTGTGATAACTTGATTTTGGCCTCAGTCTAGAAGATTTGGGTGCTTTGGGAATTGAAGGAATCTTGAATCTCACTGGTAAACTGTGAAAGAAGAAGTATGAAAGCATGGTGCAATGCTGACAGGGCGGTATGCAGCATTCCTGCGCATCGGCAGTGTCAAAGTGTGGAGTTTATGACTGCTGTTTCTTTCTCCTCCATCAGTAAACACAATCTCTCCACTCCCTGAAGTTAAATCAAACCACTGTAAAGCAACTCGTGAGTAACCAGGGTAAAATTTCCACTGAATTAATCATATATCTGGTCCAAAATATTTAAGATATAAACAAAAGAGGATAGAATAAGACCAGCCAGGCATGTAAACATTTCCAAAGTGGTTGTTTTCCAGATAGTTTTTGAGCCACAACTGGTGAAAAACAGGGTGGTTGCACAAAGCTAGCTTTGAAAGAAATGGGTTGTCATCAGTTTACACCAGCTGAGGATATGATCCCACATATTTCGTGACTGTCTGTTTAAAACATATCCAAATGTCCTTGGAAAATATTTTTCCATCGGAAAAAAAAAGGGCAAAACTATATCCATGAAAAAGTTGGGCAAACTTTAATAGGCGTTCTAATGAAAGTAATCCTACTATTTTTACATAAAAGCAAGGGGCTTTTAATCTACACCCAGTGTCCTTATCTGGCTTTCCAGTACATGTATGAGAACAATAATTTGTATGACAGTTTTCATTTTCTTCCTTGAAAGTGTAGTAAAAATAAGAAGGACAAGTACTAATAAATCAGATCAAAACCAGAGCTGTTGAAGAAGCTAAAGGCACAGTGATTTGGGAGAGACTAAAATTCCAGACATTTCAGGTGTGGTTCAAAATCTTTATGATACACAGTAGACATAGCGCAAAATGTGGGGAGGCAGCAGTTCACACAGCAAAAAGTAAACTGGATGACAAGATACAGTACAGTAGGTCAACAGTGGAATATTCTAAATCCAAACTTGAGATGTATGAACAGCTTTCGAAATGGTGACAATCACCTTTTTATATCTAAAATCCAGTATGCAGATTTTCTTTGGGAAGTTTGAACTGTATTGTTGCATTTTCTAGTGTTGTGTGAAATGAACACAGCTTGAAGTCCCAATGTCTTTCATGTTTCACACACAGTCACCTGAGCTCTATTCAAATATTAAGCTTCAGATCAGAGGCTAGGAATGCCATTTTTTGGTCTGCTACAGTACCTAGAGGAAGAAAGTGCATTTAATGTGTTAGACTTTGAGGTTCTTCCTCAAGGCACATGTTAAATACTGGTAGTATGCAAACGGTATTCATATTTGCAGAGAGGTTTGTGTGCGTGGCTAGAATCCATAGTTCCAATAAAGTCTTTGCCTGACACAATTCTTATAAAGGCTTTGCCTGACACAAGGGCTTAGAGTTTTTCCAATTAAAGTCAATAATGATCTGAACTCTGGGCGAAGGGAACATTTTGAATGGTATAGGGTTATGTTTCATGTAAGTGACTTTGAAGTATTTGGAAGATAACATGTTAGAATGCATCATTTCCTGGTTGTATTTTCCTTACCAGTGCATAAGCCATTTTTTTGTTTTATTACATGCATTCTTCCCATGGTCCTGCAGGCCAGTTAGGGACCGATTCTTTTGAAGCATGATTTGTAGTCAAAGCGACAAATTGGCAACAGCATCTTTTGGATTAAGCACATTTTGAAACAGTCTAGACAGTTGCAAATGACAGTTTATCAATTCTTACTGCAGGCTTGAAAGTTCAGATGAGATGATAGGGCTGAACTGATTAGAAAAGTATCTCAAAATTCATTCTCTGCCCCAGGTAGACTCATCCCCAGGGTTTTTGAAGGGACACATCTTACACTGATAAGGTCTGAAAAATTCCCAAACAAGTAATTTTCCACAGTGTTTCTCTAGCCTAGTAAAATATTTTGCTGATGGAGAATACAAGTGGTCCTATGACCCCTGTAACCTGCTGGTATGGGTGCTTGATACCAAAACTGAGTCCTTGCTTGGCCTTGGTTCAGAGCCAGGACCTACAAGGCAGTCCTCTGCATGTCTGGCAAGCATCCTTAGCTACCAGACTATTTGTTATTTCTGGATGTGTCCCTAATTTTCATTTTGTATCTGTCCTGCTTTGTATTAACTGACTCTCCATTATGCAGGGAGGGAAGCAACAGGATTTGGACACTCCAACCCTTGGTTTTGTCACACCCTTGGTACATTAGCTAGAAAAACTCCTAAACACTGACTTACGAAGTTCCAGATAGCAAAGCTGTAAAGCTCCAGCTGCCAAGATCAGGAATTTGTCTTCTCTCTGTTAACTTCAAAACAGTCTCCTGCAGACACAGGACTGTCTGCTTTGTGTAGTTTAGCCCCCAGCTGTTTCCTCTTGGCGAGGTGATAGTATTGCTCACTACCTGCTGGAAGTTGTCCATATTATATAAATATATATGTTGGGGAGCAAGTCCTTAAATGCCACTATCAGAAGTTAGTCCAGATTGATTGTTCACTTTCTTGTGGCTATGGAAGGGGGTGACAATGGATTTTTAGGCTAGTCGTAGAGCCTGGACTGGGACCTGACTCTGAGTAGTTAGGCAATAATCTGGAGCTGTTTTTTCCAGTTTTGTACTTCAAAAGGTAGCACTTTGAAGTTTCATTAATTCTTGTTTCATAAGATCATACCTCATTAGTGCATGCTTAATTAGTTCCTGCTCTGTAAGCTGATGCTTTGAACATTTAAAAGCTCATGTTTTGGTTTTTTTTTTGTATGACAACTAGCAAGTCTTTTTAATTGATATTGTACATTTTATCAGTTCCCATGGTGTAACAGTTGGTGAAACCTGCAATTTTATTACAAATCCATGAACTTTTAAAATGTTCCTTCTAGTTAGCTCTCTATTCATGTCCTTTGGGCAAAACAAAGCCCTTTGGTGTGGTAAATAGCGAGCATTTGAGTAAACGTAATGCGCTTGAGGGAGCTGATGCAGTTTTCTATGATGGTATTAAAGAGATCTGTGCCAAGCTGTACTCAGTTCCATAGGACTAGTCAGTTGTCTCTGGAGATAAGGATTGAAATATAGGAGTGGCTGCCTCTCGGGTGGGACATCCTTTTGCCACAAAGCACTGAACATGCCAGTTGGAGTCCTTCGATGTGTCCGCTCAGCTAGGAGGGCTGCCTGGGAATAGGACGTTGCATATAACCCGTGTCCACAGCCTGAGTAGAGCAGAAGGCACCAATCACAAATCACTCCCCTCATATTTATTTTCACAAAAGACACAGTCTAGCAGGCTCATATAAGTACTGATAAAAAAGTTGAGGCTAGCAAGTTATGCTTTAAATGACTGGTGCAGAGTAGTTATATATAGAATGATTAATTCTTTTAGAGAAGCCAAGGGCTGTCCTTAAGTTTACGAGAGACCTCAACGGCAGGTGGGAGCAGACAGCAGGTGAAGATTCATATCTCCCTGCAGAGACCGAGAGCTGTCAGCAGAGCTTTCCAAACATTAGGGTTAAATGAGTATTCTATGCAAATAGTACTATTCCTTCCACCGAGGCTTAAGTCATATATCTGGCACACTACCTGCAGATGACAATGACTTGTTTATTTTATTAGATCATGTGCTACTCTCCCAAACTCAAATAAATTATTCATTTCTAAAGAATGTCAACAGCTAATGAGTGCTTGAACAGTTCACAAATCCTCAATGCTCTCTGGAAGGTTGGATCTGTTATTACTACAAACTGGTACATTTAATTGTGTATATACCATATAAAAATGAGGGCTATTTCTGCATCTTTCACTTTTGTAATGCTTTTCCTTTGAGCTGGCTGTAGTAAAGTATATACCAGTTAGCATGGCCAATGATGAGATTAGTCGTCTACACTGTAAAATTGTTTACTCTATTTTTCAAGGGAGAGAAGTCATTAAAGGCCAGACTTGGTCTGTAGTTTGGATGACAAGATTGCTTCAAGCTTCTGGCTAAAAATGTAGAGCATGATTGCTTTGTTCACTTCTAACATTTGAGTAATGGATGATTTAGAATAAATCAGACAAAAACACTCAAGGAAGTTTCTAGGTACTGTTTAGTTTTGTATTTTCTCTTAGTCTCTTATACACTAATTGCGACTGTGAGTGTTATTTCACCAGATTGCTTCTAATTATATTTGTTTGGATAACAAATTATCTTTCTGTACAAAATATTTGCTTTTATGTTCTGAAACATGGCTTATTTGAACTGTGAAAACTATGCATGTTTTTTGGTGGTTTTTTTTGTTTCCAGGAATAGGGTGAATATGCCATGTCTGCAAAGTGATTAAAATTACCTAATAAGGAGATGAGAACAGAGATAATGTTTTTAAAGTTATGAAGCAGTTGTTGGAAAAGAGAAGCTGTCACAAGTTTTTCAGCAGCTCTTCTAGAAAAGCTACGCAGCAGTTGAGGTTCTCCTTTCTTAAAGGCAATGTAGTTAGGTATTTCTATATTTATTTCCAGCCAATTCCCAAAAGGCCAAAGAGAAGCACCTGTGCATCATTGTTCTTACATGGGGAGGTGCAAAGCCTAAGTCAAAGTAGAAGACTTGAAATTTGCCAGCAGCTTGCTGTAAAGCTACCAGAGCTAGAAGAGACCATCAGGATTTATATTTTTTTATAATATATTTCATATGATATGATAAAGCCAAGCAGTATCAAGCTGTACACACCTGTTTCAGTAATGTATTCTCACAAAGAACTCAAGTGCCAACTGAAATATGAAATGGGAGCTTTTCAGGAGAAGTTTTGTCCTTTTCTTTCTAAAGATGTTAGGTATGGCCAGAAACAATGGATTTATGTTGCCTGACTCCAGAACTGCAATGGTCAAGAGACAGGCCAGTGACAATTTCACACAGAGATGTGATTTATCATTGATTTTACATCACCATTACCAAAGCCACAGATGATGCAATAATAAAATTATCCACACATTTCTATATATTTTCCCTCTGCCAAGTTGTAGCCAAGGTCTGGGTGTCTGTAGTACAACTTCATGGCAAATACCGTCCTTATGGTGCCCAGGTATGGTAAGGCATGTTTGCTTACATTCACTGCTCTGTGTATGAACATGTTTTTTTACCAATACGTTAGCAAAACCAGTGGTGCCACGTTCCAGGAATCAACTTTAATTCAAGGCAAAAAAAAAAAAGACCTCTGTCTATTTGAAACACAAACTCCTATTAATCACTAATAACATGTATCTAAGTGTGGAAAGTGTTTGTAAACTATGTAAACTTCTCTAGTGTCCATCATCAAGCCAGAAATTAATAAGTGACACTGTTGCTACTTCATACATGCCTATAACAGCCTTGTAGAGCTATTCTTTAGATCAACTACTTTGATTAAAATTGCCAGAACATCAAAAGAGCTTTCCTATATTACACAGAATTTCTACTTTTTGAGCTAAGTCGTTGTTGTTCTTTACATGTTCTGCCATGTACAAAATGCTTGTATGAAGTCCATAAAAAACAAGAACAAGAACAAAAAAGCCCCCAAAAGGAAAGGAATGCTAAAAAAATACATGTTTCTCTAACAGAGCAATTTACTGTCAGCTTATGTTCTTGAATATTCAAGAACTATCTGCATTAAGTACCATTTCAATTGTATTTTCCTCTCTTGGTATAGAATCATTTTTCTAGCATATATATAAAGGAAAGCAAATTTTTAAACTGTGCCTTTTCTCCTTAACCAGGATGTCTCATAGATGAGATACTGTTGTCACCAAAGGCTCACCAGTAAGGGGGGTTTGGTAAGAAAACTGAGAAATGTTCCAAAACTGGGAAAAGGCACAAATGTCAGTGTAGCCAAAGACTGAAGTTTTAATGACTTTTTATCTGCTATTTGTTCAAGGCTGGATTATGTAAGTTTCCCCTTAAACATCTTTCCCTGAAAAGCACTTCTAAGACAAGTACAGGTAAATTGGATAGCGTCATAGCTTTGTCAAGAGTGTATTCTGTAGTAGTTTCAGCAAGGATTATGTATATTGTACCTAATATTGAACAAGAAATATTCTGATTGCAGACACTGAGGTATTTTCTCTAGTATTGCTAAAAGAGTTGTGTGGCAATGAAGAACGTCCAGGCTAGTACATTTGGAAGACTCTGGTTTGCCACTTTTATTCAAGACATGTTCTTGTTTTAGAAATGGGTTTATCATAAACTAAAGAAGATGTGTAGCTGAAATACAAATCCAACTCTTCCCTGTGCCTACTGCACAGCCATGTTTCAGCCATCACAGCCCAGTCTTTTAGAAGAAATGCTTTCCAATGGCAGGAGCAGATGGTGGTGGGAGCTACACAGAGTGCTATTTTAGGAGAGTTGCACTGGTTAATGCAGAAGGTGCTAAGAGCAACTCTTTGTAGGAGAGCGAAGTGCCAAAGTGTGGCTGAGGGCTTGCTTAGCCAGCCAGGTCAGCAGTGGGGGAAGGTCTCTGGACAACAGCACAGCAGCAATCAATGGCCAACATCTGCTGTGCTTCCGTGAATGCATGACAAACTGGAGTAGTGTAGAGCAGAAAACCAAAAAGATGACACAGATGTTTGATGTGTGGGGTGATGCTCCCATCACACAGGCTGACTGACAGCTACCTCAGATGCTCTCAAGGTAAGACAATTAGGCAAACAGAGAAAGTCATCTTTCCAGAGAAGCTGTATTAGTAAAAAGCAAAAAATTTGCTAAATTATTGACTGCGGTCCACTGCATGAAGTTTTCTGTAGCTCCAGTCACTGTATCAATGATCTGAGTTTTGTCCTGATCACTAGTCTTGTGGAAGAAGCAGAATAAGTCAGTGAATCAATGCATAAGTTAATTCAGTCAGTCTTTCTTGCACTCTAGCAGGTGTACATAAAATTTTTATGAATTTAATACTGCACACGGGTAATGAAGAACTACTAGGGATCATACATCCCTTTCGGAACAGGAAAGTCTATCAAAGGTGGTGACTGGTCTGCAGAGTTCTGTACTGAAAAAATTTAGTTATGTCTACTACACCTGCCTCTTCACAAGCAATACAGAGAAACCTGGGCATAGTGTTACTGGTGGGCAAAAGGTCAAACCAAAGATAGCCTTGTATCTCCTTTTATCAGCTGCAAAATATATGTTGGTGAAATTTCTATATCCCAAAGCCTAAGCTCATGTGTCTAGCTACATTTATGTGAGCAATGAAAATATTACAGGAGCCCTGGTTTAACTGAGCTCTGTCTTCCACCTACTGCTTGCGTGCTGCATTACTGATATCAATAACAAATTTTGAGTGTTATTAGCGTTGAAGAAGGAGGAAGATCTAAATATTAAGTGGCTGCTTGAGACACTACTGTAGTTAAGAATTCATTTAGAAAGAACAGATGCCCCTAAAAGAAAAATGTATCTCAGCTGAGGTGTTAAGAGGATTAAGGATTAAATAAGCACAAGATCAGAGGCTAGACTAGGCCCAAAATAAACAAATCTATTTAATCAGGTATAAGAAGAGGAGATCAGAAGAAATGAGAGGAATTAGAAGACATTGATGATGAAGGTGACTCACAGAGGATATTCAAGATACAGAGGTCATAGATGAGAGTTTCTAAACCACAAACCAGAATTGTTAAATCAAAAACAGATGACATGCAGAAAAACAGGCCATGATGTCCAGATGGTAAAATGCTGTGAAGAACTGTCTGAGGATAAAAAAAACCCTGTTAAATAATATTGTTTCGACAGGTGACACGGAACTGTGACATGAAAAGCTGAAACAAAGTTTGCAGTCAAAAAGTCAAGAATAGAAAAACTTTAGGTACTAGGCAAGGTACTAATAGGTTTTCCCAGGTTGAATATCAGTGCCAGGGATGACTTGTTACAAGTGGGAACATGGAAGACTTTGTGTAAATACTCATTCCATTACCAAACAAAAATAATGGCAAATCTTGTATAAACAACATACAACTTTCTATTATTCCATGGGATCAAAATCATCACTGGCAGTTTCTAGAGAAGGTTTTCAGAGAGGCCAGTGCTCCCCCCAATTCTCCCCCATCCCTGAAAAATGAATAGCTTGATACAGCCTGTGTGAACTGGCCTCAGCTTCTAACATTTCATACAAGTTTATGATATTTGCTCATCTCTTCACAAGCAGTGGGTTGTCCGCTATCAGCTACAAGATGCAAAGTTACATTTACTAACTTCCATTATTATAAAAACAGAATTACACATCACATGCACCCAAAAGCTGCATCTGTCAGAAAGATAATTCTGCTCCCATCAGTCCTTACGTTGTTTACCACAGTCTGTCAAACTCTGTGCCAGACATCCATGTTTCAGCAAAGTTTGTTTTTCCATACTTGTTGCTCCCTTCCTCATTAGAATGAAAACAGTCACTAACTGGTGTGTAAAGCTCTCTAAAGGGACTTGGGCACTTTAAATTGTAGATCTGGAAAAATTCCCCTGCAGTTTGTACCTCAGTTTGATTGAGTTCCTACATGAGTACATTTCTAACTGTAAATATCCCTGAACACCTAAATATCTGCTTCTGAACATGGCCAGGCCTCGCAGGTCCTGACAGGCAATGGGCTATGCACATGGCTGTTCAAAACAGCCTCCAAGGACATGGGGGTACATGGCCTGATCCCATAGAAAAGGGCCTCGTACAAAGGGGCAAACCAGTGCTGATGAACGCTCTGGGAAGGGAGGTAAGGAAAGGAGAGAGGTCCTTTTACCATTTGCCTGGAATTCAGATAACTGAGTTTAACTTCCTTTAAACATCAGAGAACACAAGTCCACGTTGCAGCCGAGCACTGCGCTGGAGGTGCTGTGGGTTTTGCCATTCCCTTCTTACTTAAAGCTGCGAGACTGTGACAGCCGGTCCGGGAGCCGCTGAGTCACGCTGCAGCGGGAGGGAGGTGGGGCTGGGGGACATCTCCAAGAGGCGGGTGGTCCAGGCACCAAAGAGCAGGGATCGCTACAGACATCCTAAGATAACTATCTGACTTGTGAGTCAGAACCCAAAGATACCAGGATTAAGAAACTTAAAAGCAAAAGACTCAGCCAGACAAAGATTGTATATAATCCAGTGTGTATATAAACTCCTCTTGCGCTGCCCAGCTAGTGAGCCAAAGTGCTTGGACGGGACTTCTTAGTAGGAAGTCACTATTTCTGATGGTTCTGAGAGATGAGTTAGAAAGCACGGTGTCTAGTTTCTTGCTCATGAAACGTTGCTAGCCATTTTGAACACATATTTTTAGCTTAAGTAAAACAGAATTTCAGTGAAACACAAAGTAAAGGCCTTGTTCCCCTCCACTGTACGGTTATAGAGCAGTGGCACAGATGAGGGAGCTCCACAGTGGAGGGATGGCACAGCAGTGGAGCTGATATAAGTATCTATGCAATAATATATAATTCTGGAATGTGTAAGCAGTCAGTGCGTAATCCCAGGCCAAACTATGGTGTCCACTGATGGCAGTTAGTGCAATATCATAACTTCACACAAGCAATATACAACCTTTAGTAGCATGTTTTCAGGTAGGGGGTTTTGTTTCCTTCTTTCTTAACACACCTGCTCAGAAATGTCCATGAGTTCAATTTCTCATTACTAATGCAGCATGTTAGATGATTTGGGTAATTCTAATATATAGTTAAAAAAGACAGATCTGTTTTGTGAGTTGTGCATTATTTTCTTCTTCGCCAGCTGGAGAAAGAAGAACCCATCATGCTATCAAAGTGAGAAATGAAACAGTAATGAAAGATGTACTTGATGGTGGGCTTTTTTTCCTCAAAGAATTGTTATTTGGATTCAACTTCTTTCTTAAGTTAAAGGATTTTTTAATTTTTCAACTACCAACAAGCACTATTTTATGAATTAGAGCCATTTCGGGGTACTTGTGTGACTTCATTTCCCATGGAGACATGTCTGCAGGTTCATGAAAATTTTCTAATGATACTTCTGACAATTTGCTGTTTTATCCATAATCTCCACTGCTGCCTTTTGCTGAGGAATACCACCACAACTACTGAACATACACCATTTTTATTATCTACAGCCAGACTATGCCTATAAGAAGACATTGAATGTTACAAAAATCCTGGGAATCAGGATTTTTCTGGTGCTACATCATATGCTAATTATTTTTTTTCTGACTCTTGGCAAAACCAAGAAGAAAATCCTAAAATCAACATATCTGATTTGCAGCAAACTCAAGGTGTAACTAATATTAGCACAATATTATGGTTCAAGCAGGGCAGGGAGAAAATAAATTCATAACTGAACCTCTTTAGGGGGAAAAAATTCAATTTTAATATACCACCCACAAGGAAGCCAGAAGCCATGTTTGCTATTGTTAAAAACCAACAAGCAAAAACCCCTGATACATATAGTGCCTTTTCGGCACTGCAGATCAGATCCAAGGGATAACATCATATTGTCACACTCTGAGTGAGTGAAATCACGTTAGCAAGTGCTTTTATCTGAGTGTTGGTGACACCTAACAGATATTCCCCAGGGCGCTGGCAGGTCACAGATTTGTTAAGACCTGGCGTAGTTGCTTTCCTGTAAAACTGTGATTCTTAGCCATCTGTAGAAAAATTAGTTTTGCTAATTTTTCTGCTAGTGTTAGGTCACACATGCCATCTTACCTGATCAGCTATTCAGAAACTGGGTCTTGTGATTGCAGATATAACTTGTAAATTGTAATGTAGAAGTAAAACATTGCAAACCACAGGAGAAGCACAGAAAAGAGAGAGAAAAGGGCAGGAAGCAGGGCAATCTGTCACAGGAAGCCAAATGGGCAAAATAACATGAGGAGAAGAAGAACATCCAGATAAGGAGGAAGAGAAAGGAAAGAAAAAGAGAATTAGTGAAGAAAATGTTGATCCTGTGGTAGAGTTTCTGTTGTCTTCCTCTAATTTCTGTCCTTTGGAAGGGTAATTGCAGTTTTCAGATAAAGTCGTGATTACATGGTGCATCCTGAAGGTCACCTGTGGTCCCAGGCCATTTCTAAGAAACTGCACAAACCCCCAAATGATCTTGCAGTAATGCTTACTGCCAGAGGAAAGGACCAGAGATGGTATTTCTGTCAAGCAATACGTATGGAATCTTAACACAGCATTTGACAGCTGTACTGTGGATGGCAGCTGTGGTCCTGCTCCCACAGACACAAACCGAGCAGGAATGGGGAGAAGAAGGAAAAGCTTCACAAATCTGGCAGGTAAATGCTTGGTGTAAGCATTCACGTAAAGAGCTACATTTAACTTTCCTTCACTACACTTTCATATACTCTCATATCATCTGTGTAAGAGTCCTTGTCTCTGCTAAGAGGTAAGCTCTTGGGCATAACTTTTAAAATGCATCTCTTTTTTAATTTAATGGAGCTGCTTCCATGCTTCAGACTATGCTGGCGGGATTGGAGGCCTGATGGTGTGACAAATAACAAAGGAGCCCTGAACGGCTGGGGAAGCCAGATTCCAGCTCTCATCAGAGGGCACCACATTACTGCACAGAAACAGAGCAGGGTTTGCACTAATTCTGTAATTTCTCCAGCACAGCTCATGTCTCCTGCCATCCCCCAAAATAAATAAAAAAAAACCCAAGGAGAAAACAATAGCAAAGCATGTCTCTTACTGTGTTTGGGAAGTGCCAAGCAGCTTGCGGAGGCTGCTGCTGCAAAAAACTAGCAAATGACAGCGATGTGAAGTTAATGAGGATCAGGACACTTGGCTGTGGAGGTTTCTGGGCTGCAGGAAGGAGGGGGGCTCTCAGGAGGTCCCGATAAGCATTAGCAGTTTTGGATGCTCAGCCAAAACTTTTGTGGTTTCCCTGTTAGTACTGAATCTCTTTTTTGTTCAGCCGTTACTTTATACTATGCGGTCTGGCTAGCAGTTGTACAACAGCATTTAAAATATACAACATGCTGTGAGACAGAATGCAGCTACCTTGTCAAAGATGCCAGCGTTAAATTACAAAGAGGCTAGTATACTCCATATATAGGATATAGCCATTTTGCCTGTAAAAGTCCAGATAGCGAACTTCTGTTATCATTGAGCTTAGGATGCAGCAGCTGCCTTGAGTACAGCAAGGGAGGGTGAAGAAAGTACAAGGAAAGGGAGGTGGATGGTCCCACTTGGGTCCATAAGCAATCGGGCCTGAGAAAATGAGAAAGAAGAGGTTGGTGATCTTTTTTTGGAATCGGTAAAAAGGAAAGAAAAGTAATTTTATAAGGTCTCCACAGTGCTCATCACTTGAAAGTACAAGGGTTGTTTGCAGGGTGAATGTAGCAGAGACAGTGATTATGGTTTTTGAAGTGAAACAGTGAAGAAGCTCTGCCTTTAGGTGTGGGGTTTGACTTTCTGTCATTTTTTTTGCATTTGATGAAATTGATTTCTTCTTGAACATTATTGGCTTTGAGAGAAAATATATAGAGTAGGGTATCTGAACAACAACATTGCTGTGACACATCATAATCCTTTGCGCTCTGCAACGGGTCCTTCTTTTCTTAGTAGTTAACTCTGTATTAGTGAAAATAAGTTCCATATTCTTAAAGGAGGTGGAACTAAAGATGCAGCTACCCCAGAAGCTGTGTAAGAATTACAGAGGAAAGCTTAAAAAGATCTCATAGGAGAAAACAAAGACACTAGATTAGCTTTGAACCTGGGAGTTTCCCACACCGCAAATCAAGTGCATTGTCAGAAGCAGCACAGGTGTACACCACATGTACAGGTTAAAATGTAGTCCTGAGTGTCGTGATGACAGTTCTGTGTTCATAATGTATATATCCCAAACAGTGCTTATGCATCTGTTATACATTCAGGTAGGATAGAGATAGGGGAGTTTCTTTCTAAGTTACAATATTGTAAATACAGCTTTGCTTTATTGGTATGAATGAAATTATTCATATGTGAATTTGTCCCAGAGGTTTTTCCTTTCCTTGTAATAATAGTTGTGTAGACACCAATATTTAAATACTTATGTGTCTCCCCCACTTTAAGACATGGACAGAGATTATCTTGAGACTTTGCTGTGGTCTGATAAGAGCAGCGAGGAATTCTCTGCAGGAGCAGGTCTGATATGTACTGTGGTAAGGATATAAAAGGGCTGAAAAACCCTTGGAGGTTTCACAGCTTTCTAAATGACACAGTGCAACATAAATGGAGGAGATGGGCTAGAATAGACCAGGAGTTTGAAGAACAAAACCAACATAAAGCTGTTTATGTGACACTGCAAAAATAAAAATAAAAACTTACTTTCCTCACCTGATACCACAGTAGGCATTTCAGCAAATTTTTTGTATGTCGCACAGAAGTTGGAAGTAGCAGATGCTTTTGGTAATTATGAAAAATCAGTGAGTTTTTCGGTTGCAATTTTGCACAAAAAAAGCAGTTTGGGCTTCGTGGCCCAACTTTAGCGAGGTCCACATAAAGCTTGGCACATGATCAAGCTTTAAGGGCTGAAGCCTTTTGGGGATGTGGGGTGTAGGGGATTGCACCCTTTCAAAAAAAAAACCACTCTGGTGCCTGTGTTTGTGAGAACCACCACGTTGGATCCTGAAAAGAAAGGGGGAAAGTTTAAAGGAGAAGAGATGTTATGCCAACTCCATAAATGAATCACTTTTTGTTGTTTTTATTCATAGTGCGCATCTACAAGCCCTGGGTCAGCTTCAGACCAGTGTACTAGGCACTATATTCCACACTTAAGAAATAAGGTAATTGCTGTCATCAGGCTTGTACTGGCCAAAGAAAGACTTGCCAAATTGTTCTGCCATGAGAATGCATTTGTTGGCCAGGCTGGAAATGAAAGACAATTTGCTCAAGAACTGAACACAGGTTTTGCATCAGCTTTGGTTAGTCCAAGCAACAATAATACCCAAAAAAACCCCAAACCAACAGCAACCACCTCCCAAAAAGATAGTGAACATTGTGCTTTAAGCATCTTTGGGACTTAAAATACGTGAAAGGGTTAGCAGTGAGCTGTGTGGACTTTGTTAAAAACTTGATCAATATTTACATAATTCATGTATCCCACCGAGTGACAAGCTGACAGTCAGAATAGCATCACTTCTACATAATACTACTGCAACAGGAAAAGCAAAATATTTTCTACATCCTGAATCAGTTATTTAAGCCTTCTCTACCTCCTTGGGAGTATGACAGAATCAATCAGCCAAGCTGAACAACACTGGCATTGCAAACATTTATTCATACCATCTGGTACAGAGTCAAATCCAAGTAACAAAGGCTTTTATTTTCCCACAAAGGCTGAAGGTTACATAAATGTTACCCACATACTTGTGGCATCCCAACATGTTATTCTCACGTGCTATAGAGAGATTGACAATTCCCAGACCAGAACAAGACACCCAGCCACGAAGATTCCTACAGCACAATTGCTTACTAATACCACTAAATGTACATTTTAGACCCCTCGAAAAGCATTAAATTCCCCTTGGTCCTTGTTGCACAGATAATATACATGGTCCAACATGACAGGCAACATCTCCAGTGGTTAAATGCAAAGGTAGTAGTGTTGGGGTTTTTTTACTTATCTGGGATGACCACTTACTTGAACTCACTTATGGCTCTATTTCATTCAGCTGCTCATAAATTAGCTCGGCATCCTGAACTCATGAAAGTAAATACATATTTGATGCTTCACCAGTGTACGGTCAGTCTCACTTGCTGCTTTTTTTTCATATATTCAGATGCTCACATGAAACTTGTTATCCTTCATGACAACTATAAATATTATCTGAATGAGTTTTAGGACTTAAATGTTTTGTTAGGGGTTGTGCAAAAATAAAAGTCTAAGAAATACAGATAGCCCTTCAGAAAGTTTAATGATGTGGGGTAACCTGTTAAGAAAAATGTATTTTTTCATAACTTCCATTTCAGAATCTGGTGCACCTTATTTACAGCCTTACAATTAAGACATTTATATGAAACAGCTTCAGGCTTTTAGGGCACAAAGCTAAACTGAGATCTGAAACTTAGTGCGTTTGCTCACCTGCTGCTGGTCTCTCCTATTTATGAGATGCTCTAATGGGCCTGTTTGATGCAAGGGGCCACATCCTGCAGGCACAAAGCTGCCAAGGAAATTTTATATTTAAGCATTCGGGAAAATAGACCTGGTCAGGATTGTTCTTTTCCTGAAGGAAACATTAAAGGAAAATAAAAATAAAAACAGGATGGGGAGGGACTTCACATATTTTGGGAGGGGAAAGAAAACACAGAAAACTTTCATTTTTTGCAACAAGAAATTGACATGTTTGACATCAAAAGTGGAAGATTTGTTTCTCCAATGTGCAGTTTATGCTTCTATTTTCATGGGTTTTTATTCAGACTGTATTTTCCATGAAAAACCCAGCACGTGCTCATTGCTTCCTGAGATGTGTGAGACATCCTGAATCTCTCTGAATGAAGGGCATTGAAAAAATTGTTATTAGGGAATATTGGCCACTCTGCTTTGATGGGAACAGAATTTTTTTAACCACAAGGCCAGTAACATCACCGTGATATGGGGAACTGTATTCCCTAGCTCTAAAGATAAATCAGGGATGTAGCATACACTACTGATTTTTTTTTGACAAATTTAAAAAAAAAATCCTCAGTTCAATGCTTTATGAAGCTACCAAGATCACCTGATGGTAGTAATCGAAAATGGGGAAATCAGGATGAAAGAGAAAATCTTTGCAATAATCCTTTAAAGCTGAGCTGTGGCCACACATGAGAGCCTTCTACACAAACCTGTTTTTAAGAAGCTGCTATGGAAATTGCTGTTCTTAAAGATCAGGCCAAGCTCAACTCTTGCCTCATTTGGATGAAGCAAGATCTGTCTCTTTTGGAAAAACTATTAATGCCTCATTTATTTGACAGTATTGAGTGTTATCTCTTAGAAAACAACTTAGGAAGTCCCAAAGCCTGATACTGCCAGAAGCTGCAAGGTCTTCTTGAGGAAGAGATCACTATATATATATATATATATATATATGTATACCTACCCTGTTTATTTGTTTATTTTCCTTAGCCAGTGAAAGGCAAACCATTATGTTAGGCATATGTCTCACCCACAACCAGAAGCATGTTTAAGAGTTTGGATTTCATAATGGCTCACAGCTTTCTAGGACAGGTAAAGCCTGGATGGCACTAGGCCCTGTGTGCCTGGTAAGGGCAAATGAGACTTTAACTTTTGCCTTGTAACAACTTTATCTAAATATAAAACCTCTTACTGTCTCTTCTACATTTTATTACTTAGTCAGTTAAATAATACAGCTGGCAAAAAAAGACCTAATTTATCCTTGTCTGACTGATTCCCAGTCACCTAAGAAAAGAAGGTGTCAAACAGAAAGCCAAATCCCATGGCACCTACACAACAGAAGAAAGCAATGGGGAATGTTCCCTGGGAGATCAAATAAGGACTCGAGCGTTTGATTTCTATAGCAAGAATAGTGCACAATTTCCAGATGTTTATGACTTTGAAGAAAAACTGGTTTAGAGATAAGGATCTCAGAAGAGCTCACACTGAGTGCCGAGTGCTGTGCATATGAGACGTGCGATATTTCAACTTCTGATCTATATAATAAAGTACAAGACATTCATTTAAGGCACCAGACAAGACTGTCTGTTGGTCATGTAACTCAGAAGTGTCTTAATGGCATAGTTTCAGACTTCCACAAAGCT